>NW_017305288.1:1309397-1323037 GCF_001594115.1 Trachymyrmex septentrionalis
ATATATATATATATATATATAATATATATGTATATACATATACAATACTATGCATACCGATTTCAGTTTTCAGGAGATGGTAATTTGGTCGACGCTAATATTACTCTCGGATTATGCATATATCGTTACACGTAAATCGGGGTAATAACGGACAGCCCCGAACACCGCATTAATTTTTACAACGGTCGGGCGGAATTGCATTAAATTAATTCTGTTTCAAACTCGCGCTCGTGTAACTTGAACTTTCATTTTTTGTTTTTTTTAATCATTCTATGGAACAGCGGTATATTATAATCTCGACTTTTCGCGAATACGTGGCCCTCCGCATTTTTCGCGTTCGCGATTCGTCGGAGCAAATTCCCGCGGTTCGCCTCGTCGACGACGATTATTTTTATTTCAGTGACGAACGCGGCGGACGAGCGACGGCGCAAAATCTCGTCCGTTTGGAGCAATTTTTCGGAAGTATTTCCGAAAAGTTCAACGAATCTCTAGAGACTGAGATTCGCGCGCACATTTTTTTGTTGTTGCGAACAAAAGTTCCGCGATATTAAGCAAGCACGTTAAATACGCATCGCGTTTACCCGTTTACCGAATGCTAAAACACGCATTATTATTGCGCCAAAATAGCGCAAAATACGAGCAGCCGCTAAAGCTAGCGTACACGCAGACTATTAGGGAAGTACGATGGTGTGCGGCGCGCGTGGTTCGCTTTAGCGTGAAACTGACCTCTCCACGTACATAGTAGACCGGCGCGGTAAACTGCACTTTAGTACTGGCAGGACGGCTTAAACGATATTGAAGCGAAATCCTGTAAGCTCTTAAAACATTTAACGTCATTATGAAACATCTGTAGAGCAGCGCGCAGCAGCAGTTAGTATCACTTAACCGATAATTTGTAAGCCACTTCGGCGTTATCATAAAATTCGTCAGACAACCTCGTCTAATTTTGTTGACAAGAGTTGTTGACTTTTCCCCGGTAATTTAATCGTTTACCTTACGAAACAACAAACCTGAAAGCAAATTCTACTCTCGGGGGTTGTGTTTTTTTTCAAATGTTAATTTAACCTTTCGCACTCGGAAAAATGTGCATGTTTGCCCGTAGACTGTTATCGTCGCGGAACGCTCGACCGGATATACTCCACTCGATTCTGTCGTCTCTCAATGTTTACGTAAAAGATTCCTCGAAGAGAGAGAGAGAGAGAGAGAGAGAGAGAGAGAGAGAGAGAGAGAGAGACGGTATCACGAATGAATATGGTAACCAAAGAGAAGCTTTATTTTCTTTTCCTCCTTGCGCGTCGCTTTTAGTAGACGTTTAACGGAAGAGAAATCTTCTATTTTCGGACGATTGTTTCCTTCGCGACGTCAGCGAGAATCACGACCTGTTTCATCGGGAATTAATTGGTTAATTTTCGTTCTTTAACACAAAAATCCTTCATCTACAACAATAAGTATCATTCGAGCAAATTTTTTCGCGACAAAGTCTGATTTTTATTTTTCTAACATTTTTAATTAACGGTACCGAAAATGGAAATTGCGCGCCGCGCAACGGAAATATTCAATCATTTTCAATCAAGAGCGCGATACGTGCACGCGCGCGTACGTGAGCGGGGCGTATTTAATTAATCTCGCAAATACCAAAGATGATATAGCGGTGAAAGTAAAAAATCCCTTTTAACTCTCATCGTGTACCATTTCGGTGAAATTCCGCGTTGCGAATTGCGTGACATTCGTTCGAACGAAATAGTGTTTCCGAGTGCGGACGGTTAAAATCGAGCGTAATATCGTTACAACCGCGAGAGAGAATGCAATCGCCGGCGCATCGACCCCGTCATATGCGACGATGATCACCGCGAAACCAATCGCGGGCACCGCAGGTGAAACGTCCGTCCATCGCGCTCTCTCTCTCTCTCTCTCTCTCTCTCTCTCTCTCTCTCGTCGAGCGCTCTTTAATTTCCGCGCGTCACGTCGCGCCGCTGCACCGCGCAGCGCGTTCCGTGCAGCTCCAATTTTAACAATCCATTGACAAAGGAGTGTCAAAACATGTCATTGCCGACTTGGATTGACTTGACTCACTCGGGTGGACTTGATCGATAACGCCATGATGAGTACGAGCGACGGCATTATCCTCGCGATGACGAGCGACGAATGTCGGGTCAGCTGCCGATCGGATCACGGGTCTCTTCTTTACGGTCTCTCTCTCTCTCGTTGCGGCGGCACCCAGTGCCTCTCCACCCTCCTCGGGGTGTAGCCCCGAACCATTAAAAGGGCGAAAGATGTCCCAAAAGGGATATTGCGCGCGCCTGGGCTTCGCCCTCTCTACGAATAGGTCGCGACTGCGAGAACGGAATAGATGGATGGAAGCTGTCTCACCTACGACACCCGGCGGCTCTCTCGGTGGTTTTGCTTCGGTGAGCCCACATGTCGTCGTTAACGTCGAAGAGGCGAGAGTGGAAACGGGACTCGCGCCCCGGATCGGCGGCCCACGCTGGCAAATGTATCTCCCTAATAGAGCAGAGCCGGTAGAGAGTGGATTCTCGCCGGGGACGAATCGAGTCGTATCTGCCGGCATTTATCATCGATTAACTTGTAAACGCGTCGGGGATATCCGCTTTATATCTGTGTGCGCGAGGAAACTTACTCTGTAACACGTGGAACAGGGATAAATCACTCCGAGATTTCCTAACGCGGCAAATCTTGTCAATTTTCGTGCACGACGCCACAATATGAAATTTATACGATTGCAATATGCGTTCAATGTAGACGCGTGATAAAAACGTCGCCATTTCTAAAATGGCGTATAAAGCGTAAACAACGAAAAATAGTACACGTAACGATCTTTCGATCAACGCAATTGTTGTAATAAGCAAATCAACGCGCGAGTTATCTGGCAGTAAATTAATGTAGAATTTTCAAAAATATATAAATATGTGTGGATACTACTGTTTTAATTTTAAATATGTTATAAAAAAACTTTTTTCACAACTAAAATCTATATTATTTCCAGCACTTTAAATATCGACCAGAATTACCAGTATTTTCAAATATTGTACGTAATGCGAGATTTTATTTCTTTTTGCCCGTTTTATTGAATTAGTTATTACGTATTAAGCAGTATTCGGGAATCGTTTAATTTATAGTATACCGATCCTTTGTTCGAATAATTAAACTTCAAAATTCGATTTTGTATCTCAATTTAACTAGAGGATTTTATAGAGATATACGGAATAGGTAATTAGTAAGGTGGGTAATTATCGGATAAATAAGCGGCCGAAGAGAAACCGGGCAATAATAAAAAGTGTAAAATATCTTGTGTGGGTGCGCACGGTACCGGTTTATCGCGTAACTGGTGTGAGATTTTTCACTACGCAATGCTGTACAATAATTGTTGGATGTTGGCCAGTTTAACGCCTGAAACCAATCGTCGATAATAAAATTGCCATACAGTATTTCACGGCAAAAAATACCATTCGAAAGTTGTATCATCAACCACTTGACAATATATGAGTCACAAGCATCGATTATACATCATACTTCGTCCCGTAGATCACCGGTTATCATAAAGTAATCTATTACAAATAACCACTATGAAAAAAATAATAGCAGTAAATTTTATATATTTTCAAAAATAGATATATATTATGTTTTCAATCGACAATTCTTTCGTTTATATGTACAAGCGTTTCCGATTGAATTTCGCGTCTTAGTATATAACGTAGGATAAAAATACAATTTTTAACAAAATTGTCAAATTGACATATGTAGTTGATGCTAATTATTGATAGTGAAATAAAAAAATATGACGAAAATTAATACGTTGTCACATCGAAAAAAGAAATCAATCATCAATACTTTTAATATAAGAAGTTAAGAGAAAACTTCTGTTTGCGCAGTATGCTCTGGAAAATACACGAAGGAATGCATTTTATTTTTCGGTCACAGCGATATAACTTCGTGCCTGATTCGAGCATGCACGAAGGTAGTAGAATCCGCTCGTTGATGGTCCCGGAGATCTTTCCCCGAGAAACGGGATCGGAATAAAGTACGAGAAGATATCGAGGTGGCGGCTAAAGGCGCGGCAGAACGAACGAGAATGCGACGTATCTGTCGTATTGGGCCTATTTATGGCGCTACTTGTCACCGCGGTGGCTTTCGTAGCTGTGAAATTTCGCCGGCTATGGTTCCGTACGGAACGGAGAAATCGCTGAGAAAAAGAGACAGCGTGCATTCGGGCCGGGAGAAGGTAGCGCGACAAAAAATTGATGTGAAGGATAAAAAGGTCAGCATCTGCAAGAAATTCGAGATGAAAATATTACACGTCTGTGACGACTGTACGGAATTACAACGAGAGCGCGATGGATTTCGGTACTATCTCTATTTACGTTTCGCTTTTCATCATAATCGTTCGGATTAGTTTCGAAATCGAATATCCTGTTGCATAATTATCTCGAAAATAGATTCGAATCTACTAATTTCGAGAACTGTGCGTTTGCGTGCGCGCAATCTCTGCGCCGAAGATGCACAAACTTCAAATAACCGATTTAAAATCTAATTCCAAAAGATGTATTTAACATTCAAAACTAAAAAGTTCTACTCTCGTAAAGCTGTCGCTAAAGAAGGTATTCAGATCTGTCAAATTTTTCAATGTATTTCCCAGATTTTTGATAATAAAAAAAAACAATCTTTCTTATTGTTCAAAAGCTTTTCTTTTTAACGCGATAATCCATCTATATCAATATTTCTCGTTATTTCAGCTTAATAACGCTAGGAACAAGGGTTCGTTTCATTTCGAGCAACAACAGTCTGGAGGCAACGGTTATCGTCTCGTCTTCGTCGCAAGCTCGCGCACCCGTCCTATTTCAATGCGGACTCGACTTGTCATCCTGGACACAACGTGTGTGTCCAAGAGGAATCGCTTGAAAAATGCCCTTTTCCTCGGAGGAGGAGGAGGAAGAGTCGCGTACAGTGTCGTCGGATCGGCAGAACGGATCTACGTAGGGAAGAGGTGGTGCGGGAGCAGAAAAGAGGACAACGAGGAGGCGGAGGTAGTCGCGGTCTGCAGTCACATCGGCAGCGACACTAGCAAGCAACCCAGAGGCCACCCCACAGATACCGCCGAGCTGTTGGACAAGCTGTAGCCTTCACAACCGAATTAGAATGAATCGACCCTCGCCTGCCCTTTCGCCTCCTTCACCCTTCCGCCCTCTTGTTTATACTCTTCTCGCGCTTTTCGAGCTCTCCCTCGCCTCCCTTTTCAGAGGTTCCCTTCACCGTCCTTCATTCCCCTTTTGCATTTCTTTCTTTGATACTCTCTCCTCTCTCTCGTTCTCCTCACCCTACCATCTTATCCTTTTTCCGCTCGTACATCTTCTTCTTCTATCCTCCAACCTCTCTCTTTCCTCAACATGTTCCTCTCGTGCGCGACGAATATCCCTCGATTTCTATCTTTCCGTAGTTGCTGAAACGCTTCGCCGTCGGCATCGCCCACGCACAAAATCATCCCCGTGTTTCCATCGAGAATGTGCTCCTCCCGCTTTCCTCTCTCAGGTCACCGTTTCACCGCCTTTCATTGAATCTTGCCAGTACTGACTCCTGCCGGCGCTTCTCTCTCTCTCTCTCTCTCTCTCTCTCTCTTTGTATCTCTGTCTCTCTCTCGTCCCTCGTCCGGATGCCCTGAATATCTTCTTTCAGCCGACTTATATAAAGTTTTTACGATTTTTCGAGCTTTATCTCTCGAGATTCGCCTCCTCTCACCCCCACCCCTCCCTCTCACTCTCTCTCTCTCTCTCTCTCTCTCTCTCTCTCGCTCATGTCTCTTTCTGTCCCTCGCGACGGCGCGCGCGACCTGGGGGATAATCCCGTGTATCTTTCGGATAAGAGACCTATAAATTTGTTTGCCCTGTCACCCACCCCGTTGCCACTGCGAACCCCCGCCCACCACGCGCGCATTAAGGCGGCAAGCTCCAATCTGTCGGTTTACCGCCGATATGGCTCCCGCGACGGATTCGCTCCAGAAGGACTCCTATTCCCGTTACCGCGCGGAGATGGAGAAGGGGATGGGTGGCCGTGGGACGGTGGCGGGGACAGGGATGAAAGACGAAAGGGGGAAAATCGTGCGACGAGGTTTCGTCTACCGTTCCGTGGGTGTATCCCCTCCCCCCCTCCCCCCGCGGCTTACCGGGATTCTTATGAATTTCCGGATCCCCGCCATCTTGCCGGGATCACGCTCGCCACCGTCGCGCCGTTGGGCCGCGTCTCCTTATCGAACTTTGAAATAACGCGACACCCCCGCCACGCGCATATCAGCATTTACATTGAATTCCCGGCAGGAAATAGTTGCCGGATTATCCGCGACGTTGCTCGGCCCGCGTTGGCTGGATCCGTAATAATTCATAAATATTCTATTGGCCGAAGAGAGTGATATCTCTTTTTTGCAATGGTACTTCTGTAGCATTGTTTCTATTATAAATTTATATTTGAATAATAAAAATAGACATCTCGCGATCTCTTTCATAAAACTTTCGTCTTATCTTTACAATTTTCTTTTCCTTCTTAGTAAAATAAGATTTTCGTGTAATTATATATAAGATCGAATGTGGCAAATAAAATTGAGAGATGTTCGAATTGAGATAAACATTTAAAAAAGTATTACAAATCGTTGCGGACAAGTGAGTAAAGATAGTGACATTTACAGTGCTCTCGAAGACTAAAGTTAGTATTTTAAATAGTATAGAATTGGAAAAAATGTATCCAATGTTCATTGATCAAACCGCGTGCAATGATCAACCGTACGCGTGTGCCATTACATTATTTCCTTTTTATATTGGCTGACATTGGAAGGACAATTGTTCTCTTTTCCCGCAAGCGTATCAATTTGTCATCGATACGACGGCTAATTGTACGTTCAGACATTGAAACCTCAATGCACATTTCGCTTTGCCGCGATGCACTGTTAGCGGCACGGTGCACCAATTTCAGCTCCGATTCATTAACGCGGATCTCCAGAGACTCGTGAGGAGCCGTGCTAAACGACCTCATTAGGAGGCGCGGCAAATGCGTTTGCTACTTCATCCGCGATTTTCCGTGATAGTGAGCCCTTGTTACTTGGCAACTCTATGAAACTCTCCGCTTGTTCTCCGATCGTCAAAGACACGACCGCTCCTCAAGACATCTCACGTAACAGATGTAAACTTTCACGTCGCAAGAATTGATATAATATCGGAGTCAATTATTTAGCGATTGTAATAGCTTTCTTTCTGAAAGCTAGAAGATTGAAAGTGAACACGTCTAGGGAAAAATTAAATTGTGAATTAAGAATATAGATTTCGAACTTCCTCCTCGAAGTTTTGAAAACAGCATTTCTTTAATAATTAATTTAATTAGCGATAAATTGAAATAATAAAACTTAGAGAACGTGACATATATAATTATAACGATGAAAGAATAAAAAAATTATATACGTAACCGAAAGTAAAAAAAATTCTGTTTTATCCATTTTATTTAAAGATATTGAAGACAGATAAAAACGCTATCCAATCAATGAAAATCTATTTTGTGTTTATATATCAATAGTTCGTATAGAGTGTATCTGATGTTCCTTTGATTCTTTTGATGTACGGTTGATTTTTATTTGTGATGAAAAAACGTTAAAAAATATTTCAGGATTTATATAGATGTGTAACGTTTATTCACATTCTATTCATGAGTGGAATACACTCTCAATTTTTTATCGCACATTTTGAATGTGCTCTATACCTGAATGTGTTATCAAAAACTGCTACAATAAAAATTTATACAAAATGTTTCACTTGAATAATTTTATTAAATACACATTTTAAAAATAAATATGTTATAGTTATGTTACACATAAAAAGTTTTAGTATTAACGTTTAACGGCATGTTAAATATCAAAAATGTCTAAATTAAGCGTAAAATAGAGATAGGTGTAGACTTTTTATACTATTTAGACAAATAAAATAACAATATGCTTATTGTAACATTTAATCGTAATAAATTAACAACAAGTTTTCAGTTACCGTTTAAGTTCAGTAGATATTTGCCGACCAAAGAAAAAGTGGAGTATCCGGGGAGCGAACAGTTAGCAAGGGATGATACTCTTGGAGTGGAGGCAGCACCAACCACAATTCTGTGCTTCTGGAAATGGCTACAGGCAAGTAAGTAATTTTGCTTTACCGTCATGAAATAAAGTTGTTTTTCCTTATACAAACTTGCACAAAACGTTACCGTTTATAGCAAATACAGTTTTCTTTTGACCGTCTATCACTAAATACATTTCCTATCTCATCCTCTACAGGCAATATTTTTATCACTACTTATATCTATGGTAATTGCCATTTCGAACTGTAATTTTTATTTGATCGAGCTATTTGATAATACAGAAAACTGAATTTACCATGCGACAAGTACATCCGCTAGTTTGTATCTTTAACTTTATCTTGATGTATTTATCGATTTGATGTACTGTGTAAATGTAAACAGATGTTATATGAAATAATTGATCTGACATTAACAGAGCATATTAATTTAATTGAGTGATACTAAATATGATAAAATATTATAATTTATTTTGAAATTGCCAATTTGGAAATTATTAATTGTGTGCCTTTTATTTGCTAGAAAGCAATTATTCAACTTTTATATTAATAAACAAAGATATTTAATTATAAGGTATTAAAATAAAAATAGTTTTAGCGTCAATCCATTATTCCTTTGTGTAAAGGTATTTTCATATTCAATTACAAAACATGAAGAATTATTGCGCGACATCGCTGTTAGCGTCGTACCTGATTGAAAGTTTTCCTAACAATAAACGCAAAATATTCGAATATAAATTTTTGTGTTAAACTCAACCGTCGCGGTAAAGGAAAAAAACGAAAGAATTTTCGACTATTGAAGAAGAATTGTAAAAAGTTTACACACTCTCAGCCCTCTTCTTATACAACAAGCGGTCGCGTGCGCGAGATCTTCCTCTTGAAAGGGTTCTTCACGGTGCAAAGCCGAGAATCCCCGATATAAATGTCAAGTTCGCCTTTCGGCTTTCCACCTCCTCCCTGCTCTCCTCGCATTCTTCACCCCTCTTGCCTTTCATCGCCGAGGGAGAAAATGTCTCTTTTGCTATCCCTCGACGTGACTGTATCTTCCCGTTCCTTTTTCCCTCTCTATACATCCCATCCCTCCGTTATTTTCCCGTATTTTCTGATCTCTTGCGTCTCAACTACCCTCTCTTGTCTTCCTTCGTCTTCACGTCGCCTCGGAATTTCAACTCCTCTCGGTCTCTTTCGAGAGCGCACCTACATATATCCATTTCCATCTTTCCAAAGTCCCCGCGCTTGAGCTTTCTCTCCCTCAAGTGTTGTTGCCCGTCTCCCCTTTCCGACCTCCCTTCCCTTCTTCCTCCGAGTCCTGCCCATTTCGCGCCGGGACGAAACAACAAACGAAGTAGTACAAGAGGAGTAACAACGCCCCGGCTTGGGCGTAATCGCGCCGATCTTCGCCCAGGAAGTGAGAAGGCAATTTGGGCGAACCGCACACCACCGACCGAGGGAGGGGAAGGTCCGGCGGATAACGAACGGCCCTACGGGAGGTAATTAACGGTGTTTTCCATCCCCCGGAGTAATGTTCCTCGTTACGACGGTTCCCGCTCGTAGAGCACATAGAATGGTCAGAGAGAGAGAGAGAGAGAGGGGAGAAGTTTGTAGCAAGGAAAGGGTAGGACTTTCTTCGACTGTGCACGATGAGTTCAGCGACGACGATCGAGGCAAGCACATTGTACAACGTAATAGTAAAATGCCGTTTAATCATGTGTAATAACCTAATAACCGAGCGAAATAACCGAGAGTTAATCTCTATTTAGAATTGCTTTTTATTTTGTGTGTCAGAAGCAGTAAACATTTTTTTTGGCGATAACAAAAAATCGATCTCTAATTAAGATTCATAATAATTGATAAAACAATATTTTTCGATCGAAATTCATGATTTCTGTGACTTTAGCATTAATTAAGAGTGAATCAGTAATTAATTTAGAATTAACAGATTGAGTCGTCAACGGAGATCAAAAGCAGTTTTACTTCTTCAAATAAGCTTGACATAATAAGATGAGAGAAGTAAACTTTATTTCTTCAGGCTTGATATTTTATGTAATTTTATTTGCAAGCGTATTTACAATATATCTGAAGCACGTCTTGACGGATATTATGATTTCACATTTTTCATTGTTATAATTTCATCGGGAAAATATCGCCAACATTTACAGAAACGCCATGGCGCACCCTTCATCCTTTTGTCTGCGATTGTACCTTATCTAAAGTATGTCTGAGGATGAATAAAGGTTTATTCGCGCGCAGGGCTCAGTTCCCAACGCTTGATCGCGATGAAAGCAACCGCGGATCTCAAGGGCGTCTTGGATCACGATGGCGATAAATTGCTCAACATTTTCAAACTCCGTCATATATAATGGAAAATAATCCGGCACGACCAGTGCTACAGAAATAACAGTAGATAAAAAAGAGTAATATATATAATAGATAAAGAAATTTTAATTCCGAATAAAAATGTCTATGATATTATTATTGATCTCTCTCTCTCTCTATGATACTATATATTCTGTAACTATTATTATTATATATTAAGGAAAAATAATTTTGCTCAATCCGGTTGCCGAAAGTTGTAATGAATATTTGTATGTAAACTGAGTTTTTATTATTTTTTTATTTATTTTTTACTACATATTTTACTTTTCTCTATCTGTAATTTATTCTTTTAATTGCGTGACTTTTTAAAGAAATGTATTGACTCTTACCTTTATTTGTTGTTATTTATTTTGTATAAGAAGAGTCCTTCAATCTGTTAAATGTTTCGAACGCAGGCTGTAATAATGCGTAGAACACATTTGTCATTTTTTAAATTGATATCGAAATACTACGGGTCTCATGCAATCAAATGTCTCAAATTATCGACAAATAATTTGTTGCGAGAAAAACTGCAGGAAAAATACGCATATCGAAGATAATTGAAAGAATTAAATGGAAAAATTTTGTTTCAAAAGCAAAATAAATTTATTTAGAAAAAAATACGTAATAGGGGGAGAAAAAACGTTATATCCATATTATTTTTCCTTATACTTTTCTTTTTGGAACATTGGATTATAAATATTAACGAAATAATGTTTCTTTCCAGAGAACGAATTGTAAGATATTTTCTAAATTTTTCCTTATTTCGACCGCACATCAAGATCAGCGCGTGTCCGTCTGTATAGGGCAAATTGTTCGGCTTTCGCGAAGATTTTCCTGATTTCATCAGGCCACTCCTCGGGCCAGGACAACAAGGGTCGCGCTGACGTTAGAAGGAGTGATTACACGACGTACGGTGTGCGCTGTCTTTACACGTGTACCACCTTACGCGTGTATACACGCGTATATAGACGCGCACATAGTAGCGCGGGCGACTGCGGCGGAACGCGGCCAGAGAGTTGCCTCGCTGGTAAATAATGCAGGCCGGGGTAATGGCGCTATCTCTGCGCATCTTTTATTAAACATTCGCTTCGTCGTCCTTTCGCCCCGTATACCCCTGCGTGCCCATCCTGCGCTTCCTCCCCGTACCTCGTTGCCGACACCGTTCTACTCTTCGCGTGCCACCCACCTATCCCGCCCTGAAACCGCTCCCGCGGCACGGCCGGGAGTTACTGTCACCCTGACTGCTCTCTTCTTGGTGGACTCAGGATAGGAGCGGGGATTGACCGACCGTGCGATCCATGCCATACCTTATTGTTCCATGGAGGGAGGCTTCGTCGAGATCGTCGACGATGTTCCTCCCGAGGACCGCGTCGTGTACCGACGTATCGTAAGCCAGCTACACTAGCTCGTCTCTCTTCACTTTTTAAGTCGTATCGTTATCAGATGAAATCCTCAAGTTGATGCTCAATTATTGTCATGTCGTATAATGAAAAAAACATGTAAGCTTTTTTATAATATAATAAAAATCGATCTGAATAAATAAGATGGATCGAAGCGAGACTTTAGTAACCGATTATACTTGTTAAATTTTTAATAAAATTTTTATCTTGAATGAAACATAATTAAAGTTTATTTTAGATATTCATGTGAGAAATGAGAACGTTTAGGAGAATTTACATATTATTTTTACTAAATATATCTTGTAAAAGAAATTAATTAATTACAAAGAAAATAAGAGATATTATTTTAACGCGTGCCAAAGAGAACTTAAAGGAACGTTTATTCGTTTAATACATTTAATAAATTTAATCTAATAATTTTTCTTTTTTCTTTTTCTCACGCATAAATTGCAGATTTCAACAGATTGGAAGATTATATTTTGCACAGACTTACTGCACTTTGCGCGTTTGCGCATAATCGAGCGACGTCAATAACGCGACAAAGTTATTAAGCGCTTTGGTGAATATCATTTTATATTTTAACCGTCGCACGAATCGTTGAAATTTAATCGCTCGTAGAGACACGCGAAGGTCGGCATCCGATTTGAAGCGCAATTCACTCGAGCGTAGAAGCTCAGAGGGTTGCGCTACCGATTTTCGTGGCGGTGCTGATTTCAATTAGCATTATTATTAGGGCCGCGTCGTCGACAAGGAACGTTGAATGTTGTCGACGTCGTCGTTGTCGTCATCATCGTCGCTACCGTCCTCGTCGTCCTTCTCGTCCATCCGCAAGTTCGTCTAAACGCGCAGGTCTCTCACACGTATACCTGCACGTATACACACATACACGCGTACGGGACCAGGGACCACCCCCCGAGCGACTGACGCTTTGCTAGGGGGTGTTTGAAAGCGGTGAAATCAATGCCTCTGTTTGCACTGTTGAGGTCGAACCAAATTCCGTTCCTGCCTGCACCTATACCACTTACGCGTTCGCCTCGCACGTGCTGACGAGTACGCGCACAACTCTATCGCCAAATAAAGCGGACTAATGTATGTGTACGTCAGTGTACGCGACGTTAATTATCATAATCACTTATTGGATTTCGCTTTGACTGAATTGGTCCTCCTTAGGAGAGCCCATAACGTTGACAGCTGATCGAGTAATTCCAGATAGTGATTCCATTTTTTTCCATATTACAGTATCGTACGGATAAAATTAATAACAATGGATTCAGATAACTCGTAACATTTCATATCGATTGAGAATACTTATAAAAACAGCTGGAGATCATTAATTGATATTTGCCAGAATTAAGTGTTAATTAATGTGCTTCTCTTGTTATATTGAAAGTTAATTTTTTTAATATAGTACAGTTATTGAAAACTATGAGAGAGAGAGAGAGAGAGAGAGAGAGAGAGAAAATTTTGTTACTCTATATGTATTAGGTTGTTCGGAAAGTAATTTCGTTTTTTCTTATGAAAATGAAAGACGATTTTCAATCAGACGCGTTTTAAATGATCGTGAACGGTCGAATTCGATAAATTTAATCTCTCGGCGATCTCACGAGTTGTTATTCGCCGGTTTGCATCAATTAATGCCTTTATTGTGTCTTCATCAGCTTCAACTGGCCTTCCAGAACGTGGTGCATCTTCAACATCAAAATTTTGCAAACCAGTTTTGGCACTGGCGTTCTGTCAATACATCTTCTCCAGACACATCGGATAATTTTTT
>NW_017305288.1:1323137-1332580 GCF_001594115.1 Trachymyrmex septentrionalis
CTTGAACAGCATTTTTACCTTTTCGATAGTAAAAAAGTAAAATATGCCGAAAATGCTGCTTTTCACTTTCATATTTGATAGGGCACCAACCAAAAACTACTGCGTAGAATCAATCGAACTTTTTTCACAAGCAAGCCTTGCTATATCAGCTGTCAAAATATATAATGATTATGCGGCCCAAGTGTGAAGTTGGCTGTGAAAAAATACAATAAGTCCTCTGTTGGGAAAAAAACGAAATTACTTTCCGAACAACCTAATATATCTATTAAAAAAATATATTTTAAGCATACCTGTCTTTGTAGATTTGAGAATTTAAAATCAATTTTTCTCAGCAAAAATTTAACATATTTTTTTGAATATTAATATTATTAGTATTTAAATAAGAATTAAATAAAAAAATATTATTGAAAGAGAGATAGAGAGGGAGAACAGTCTAGTTCTATAAATCCTATTTAGCTGTAACAAGCGTGACGTGAAGGTGAACCGATGAGAAACTAACGGTGCGCGAAAAGACGAGTTGACGAGCTCATAATCGTCGATCTCCCCTGACGCGCGTACATACACGTTGTAACCATGATACCTCGGATAATCGAGAGACGTTCCGGTGACGATAGCAGAAAACAAAGTGACAGAAGCTGAACAAGGAAAGAGAGAAGCGCGGACGTGAAAGATAACGGCTCACCGCCGATCGATCGATTCGTCGAGGCTTTTGTTCGTCTACGAGGCCTGCTATCCGATTTAACTACGAATACTCGATGGAAAGAGGCGTATCGAGGCGTTCCGGTAAGAAGCGGCTTTTATCTCCCGGTTAAGCTAAAGTGCATGAAAGCGCCGCGCGAGAATTGGGGGAGGAAGATCTTAAGCGTGCAGACACACACGCTCAAAGTACTACATAGAAAAATCAGCGTAACTATATATATCACAAAACAAATATTTTTGTAGAAAGAAACTTGTTCCAGATTCCTCAAATTCAATAATTTAATATTAAAAAATGTGGATATTTAATGTTTTTATATTTTACAAAAAGTATGAAGTATATGAACGTGGTTATAAAAATTTGAAACTTTTGAGAAGAAAAACGCTGTAAAAGACATTTTGCAATATGATTTGTTGGAAAAAGAACCGTTCAAATATGTTAAAATAAATAGAAGCGTAAATGAAAAAAAAAAAAAAAAAATCTGACGTACGCAAGATACACTACAAATTTAATTTACTAGATATCGTCGCGTTTGGCGAGTATTCAGTATCTAAAAAAAATCGAAATTAATTCCGTCACGATGATATTTCCCTCCCTTCGACAGCGACGAGGAGGGGCGAGAAGTATAGAAAAATACCGCAGGGTGTAATGCGCGATTAAACGCTCATACAAATACGCATCTGTACGTATGGGGATGCGCAGTAGCGAGTATTCGTAGACACGACTGCAATAGCTATTGAACTATTACACGCTTAACTGGAATGAACTGACTGCAGTGGCGTGCCTTGCTGCTCTCGATGCGTGCGGTGTCACGACCTCAAGCGAGTAATCCCTATACGAATCCGAGAACACAGAGCGGTACAACTCTGTTTAACCCGTCAACGTTCATGCTACGAAAGCGCCAGAGCTCAGCTCAGATTAGAGTTATTTCTCCACCGCGTGATGATATCGCACGAATTAACACGTACGATTCACCAAAATATACATATACTCTCTAGAATAATTCATAAAATACAAGACTTGATAGTACGAAGGAATGAAAAGATGTTGTTCTACTATTATTTTTCAAATCCTTTCTACCCTGATAGAATTTTCATTAAAACATTATTGATTACGTTCCAAAGCAGATTTTTATTTTTGTCGTATAATTTAGCAATACACTTACTATTTATATCGAAGCAATAACGAAAGTTATAAATGAAAGTTGATGAAGACGTTAACACGTTATACATGTAAGATGTACTAGCGCCGTATGCGATATTTCATAAATATTTTAGGATAATTGCAGCGACAATTAAGAGATTTCTGTAAACTGAACGTGGAGTTAATTAATAGGTAGATTAAGACCGATTAAGATAATTTTCGTAACGATGCTCAAGCAGAGGAAATAAATTTGCCAAACATATAGCCGCTTGGAAGCATAACGCTTCCAGCCAGCGCAACGAGCGCGGTGTTTATCATTAATTAAGTGTTTCTTACGTCGACTGTAACTGCAAAGGCGAGAGGAAGAGTTCTCGGAAAGAGAGTCTTTCGCGGCACGCAGAAACCTATAACGAAGTTACGCCACTGTCGATGTTCGAAACGTTCGGGGGGGGGGGGGGGGGGGGTAGGGTGCGAGTGTCGCGCGGGGGTTGGTTATTTCACGGTCCACTCGCTCCACTCACACCCCTCAGAGGCGGCGGCGTCGGCGGCAGTCCCTTTCCCAAATCCACCCCTAAGAATTAATTCGAGAGAATCGTCCGGCGACCGACCGACAGCCACTCCTACCTTCTCGAGCGCCCTCGGTTCATCTTCTCTCCCTCCTCTCAGATCTGTCTTCTCTCCCGTCTTGGTCTTCTTTCGTATTCCCGTTCGCGTCGATTTAACTTCCTTCTGACTTCTGCTCCGATAACACCGTCGTTTCGACAGAAGATCCGACAAAAGAGTCGAGATAAGAACGAAGGAACGAGTAGATTTCAAAGTTCGCCCAAATTGCCTCTTTCTTATTCTGGATATAAAATTGATCGTTGTTGTTAGAAAATACGGTTAACATATTGTACTGAAATTTTTTTCTATCGAACCAGAATAAATGCGAGAAATTATTTTGCCTACTGACTGTCGTTCAAGTAGCCGGATACTTTCCTTTAATTTATAATAATCTATCAACAATGGGAAAATGTACATCTAAACGTTTCTCGTAGTTCCATATAAGTTAATACTCACCTTTAATTTTACTTAGAAGATATTCTTCCAACAAGGCTGCTCAGTTTCATTTTTAGTTCATTCGGTAGCAAAGGACTCCCGCGGTAATTAGTTTGAGCGTTTAAACAACATTTAACAAGTGTAAGAGTCACTTTGTCCTCTGTTAATGTAAAGAGATGCTTTTATCTTCAATTTCATAATTAAGACGCGCATAAGCACATGGTCAGCTCGCCGACGACGCGTGTCGCGCAGGCCGGCCGGGTAGTTTTCTAATTTGAGCATCAAAGCAAGGCGCGAGCAATTTTCCGTCAATTGAACGTGGCTGCCTCTGGAAGCCGCGAACAAGGCGGTGTTATACGCTCGGAATTACGCGTGGAAGAGCGCGGTGCGCGTTTTACGAAGACTCGTATCTCTCAAAGAAACGAGTAACGTACAACTAGCATCCGGCCGTCTAATGGTTCACTTCACTTAACGCGTCTTTTCATTTTCTTCCTCGCCGTAAGGTTTCCCCTTTATCTTCCGCAAAAAAGAAAAAAGAAAAAAAAAAAAGAGAAAATACTTCCCTCTCATGGCCCGAAATTAAACGGGCCGCGCCGTATCGAGAACGACGGACGAGCGATCGCCGCTCGTTAAGAACTGATAAAGAAAAGAGACGTAATCGGTGAGCTGCAAGGGAGAAAGTAGGAAAGCAATTACGATCCAAAGAATTAGAGAGATACGGAACAATTGGCTTTCAGCATCGTCTTAATTGAACTTGTGATTTTTTTTTTTTTTTTTTTTTTTCATAGAAACATTGCGTTAAGAAGCTGTAAAAATCCAAAGTGTTTGCGAAATTGAAAATCGTTGGACGACGATCAATCGATTTTCATTTCAATGTGCCGACGAATGTATTGTGAGAAATTGAAATTGAGTGGAGTTTAATTGTTGTTGAATTTGTTTAAATGAACAAGAAATGAATACTGTACTTGCATCTACTCGTGAAAAAGAATGATCTATAATGAATTTTTTAATATAAAATATGTTCTTTCAAATTGAAATCGCGCCGATATCGCATCGATATCGCTGATATCTGTATGATAGTCGTTGTAATGCAGTATTAGACAGTGGGATGAGATAAAATTTGTAACTTCACAGCGGAATTATTCCATGGCAAATACGAAACGTGAACAATACGTGAGATATCGTTGTTACAGCACGACGATTAGAGTGCGGTAAGCAAAATCAATCCTTTATCCTTGTACACGTATGAGGGATTATTTGTATCTATACACACTGGATGAAGGTTTTTAC
Organism: Trachymyrmex septentrionalis; assembly: GCF_001594115.1. Taxonomy (NCBI): domain Eukaryota; kingdom Metazoa; phylum Arthropoda; class Insecta; order Hymenoptera; family Formicidae; genus Trachymyrmex; species Trachymyrmex septentrionalis. The sequence continues at coordinate 1,327,306 of NW_017305288.1, forward strand.
GAGCGTAACGTATGATTTTTATTTTACACAGGAACGATCACTACGTTCCGGATGTGCCTGATTTTTTGCGATCAGCACGAAACATGACTCACTAATTTTTCTCGAACAGTCGCAATCGTCGCACTCTCCCACTCATTCTCGCAATATTCATTTACATGCACGCACCTTACTGCTATATATATAAGAGCGTTTCTGATAAAATCTACTTCCCTTTAAGACAAGTTTCTCCCGTCGCTTAACCGCGGCGACAAATGGAGTATATTACAAAGGTGAGAAAACGACAAGGGCGCCGGTGTTCGTGTTACTCTACTTGTTAGGAGAAAAGTACCGAGGTTCCTTGTTTTTTTTTTTTACTGGATAAAAAAATGACTTGCGCCAGACTTCCGGACAATAATTTACGCCTCTGTTTAATTTTTACGAAACCAAACTCGCAAGCGAGAAGCAAGTGCAAATTGGAGAAGCGAAAGCAATCAAAACTTTTTAATGAAGTTCCGCCTTCTACCATTCCACCTTTTGTCAAATGTCGGGTTGCCTATCGAGAGACCAGTGCGTACGCTTTAAAAAGACGTCGTTCTCTTCACCATTAGTCCAAAGCTCGACGTTTGGAGGAAAATACGTATGGAATTTAAATGTTTGGCCGGTGTCGCGCCGGAATGATACGCTCGTTTTTCGAACGTCACCCTACGTAAACCGATTATGCTATCGAGTCGTTCCACGTGCGCAACGGGAAGGCAAAATATAACATTGGGGCCGCTTACGCGCTCCGATCCAACAAACGAAAACATTACACCCATGCCCAATTCAATACTTAATTAGGTTCCAACACAATTTTCTCTTTAAACTTATACATAGCGAATAAAAATTACTATCTCGATGCCAAAAATAGTATTCCATACTTGTATTTTGAAAGCAACATAAGTCCAGAAATGAAAACTGTCGAGATACAAACGCAAACGGTTATACCTTAATTATAAATGTTACTTTCAAGGTGGAATATAAGATTGAAAGAAATTCTTTTTTTCTCTTCACACTGTAATATACGTACATCTTTTTTCAGCCGTATCTGCAAGAATTATGAACTTATGCTATTTTCAAAATAGTCAATTTCACTTGTTATGTATAGCGACGAAAATATATACTATTTGATAAAAAAGAGAGAAAGAAACAATAACCAGAAGGAATGATCATCAGGAAAACTAACGAATTGTCGGCAACACGTTCAGAGATGACACTAATAACAGTCTAAGAATTTTGTTCTATACACATACACACACACACACACACATACATACATATATATATATATATATATATATATATATATATACATACACATACATATATATGAGAACGCGCAATCTGAGCTCCTGGTACTTTTCTTGCCACGGCCAGAAGTACTCACACAAACCCACCGTTTCCTTGCCGAGGACTACGAAGGCGAGGACGTTGATGCGGGGTATCATCGCCGAATTCGCTACGCGTGCGGATGCGTGTGCGGATGCGGATGAGACGAAAGAGCCAGGCCGGTGGAGGAAGGCGTAGAGGTCGGCGGCGGGCCTGACGCAGTCGCAGCAGGAGTCGCCGACAGATGATGGCCGAAGAAGGTCGGTCCGGTCGGCGGGTAAGGTGGGGCCGCTGGGTGGTAGTATCCGGGCGGCGGCGGCGGCACCGGCGGCGGCGGGTGGTGTACGTGAGCGTGCGGATGTGGATGCGCGTGCGAGTGCGGCAACGGGTGCTGATGAGGATGAGCGGCGAAGAGAAAGGCGGGTGCGTACGGCGACGGATGCGGCGGCGTCGTCGGCACGGTAGGACTGTTCACGTCCAGACCGGGGTTCTGCTTCTTCCACTTGGTCCGCCGGTTCTGGAACCAGATCTTCACCTGGGTCTCAGTCAGCTGCAGCTCGAGCGCCAGATTCAGACGTTCGCACACGGACAGGTATCTGGTCGTCTTGAACTTGTTCTCTAGCCTGACCAACTGCTCGTACGTGAAGGCTGTCCGCGCTCTTCTGGGTTTGCCGCTGGTATTACTGTTACTTCCGCCACCTCCGCCGCCGCCGCCGCCGCCGCCGCCGCCGCCACCACCGCCACCGCCGTTGCCGCCGCCACCGCCACCGCCAGTACCGTTTTGTCCGTTTTGACCCTGGCAATTTTGTACCTGAACGCCGCTCGACGATGTGGATGACGACGACGAGGATTGTCGTTTCTTGCAGTTCGATGCGGCCGTGTTGGTGCCGCCGCCGGTTGTATTTTCCCGTCCAGAATCCTGATCCACGACTCGCATTTCAATCTCCTCGTCCTCTTCTTCCTCCTCGGCGTCTTCTTCCATTTCCTCCATGATGGTATCCGGTGTACCTTCCTCATCCTCTTGGCCGCTGCCGCAGGCGAATTCGCCTCGCGAGTCGCCGTCTGAAAGTAATAACCACGGGATCATTTTTGTGGTACGTGGATGAGAGGTAACTACTAGGGAAGGGAGAAGCGATGATACGGGGTCGGTGTCAGATGACGAGGATTGATTATATACGAGGGGCAAAATTGCGGCGACAAAAAGACGTCGCGTTTCTCATTGTACGAGGTGGTGATTCTTACGGATTTCACAGAAATTCATTTCACTTGTACTCACGGATATTTCTTTTCTTCTTTAAAGAAATTTCGATTTACGATTAAAGATCAATTTCAAAAACTCACGAGAAATACAATTGCGAGAAGAATATAACGAAACAAGTAGCATGTTTTCAAATCGAAGACTTCTATTAATAGATATACATATATATTGTATATGTAATATGCAGATTGTTATAATTTGTATTGCGTATAGCAAATGTTAGCTTTTAATGACCGATTAATGACTCGTATGCACCTGTGTCGTTTACTGAACAGCGTTTAACCGTATTCCTATTTGTGATTGATTGCGAAACGATACGGCGCGATAGGAAGTATCGCTTCTTGCGTCTCGCGAAAGAACTGCGTAGCCGAGGCACCGATTGAGCCTGGGAGAACGGAACGATTTGAGCGCGAATCAGGGAGGAACAGAGAGAGAAGCGGGAAACGGAGAAAGAGAGAAACGGCCAATCGTTCGCTCAATGAGAGAGGAGATTGGAGATTCAATCAGCACGCAGATGTCCCGGGGACAGATATTCCCTGGCTCCGGTGTCCGTGGGGGTTGGGGTGCCCCTGGGATCCTGCGAGTGGGGATAGCCCGCCGAACAAAACCAGAGAGACGGAGAGAGGAAGAGAGAAAGAGAGAGAGAGAGAGAGAGTGACATAGAGACGATAGGCGGAAAGTGACGAGGATGGTATACGTCGGCGGTACGTTGAAGGCAGAGAGTAAGAGAGGCAAGAGGAAGACGGAGTAAGCGAGAGAAATCGAGAGAGAGAGAGAGAGAGAGAGAGAGAAAGCGACTCTTAGACAGTGGGACTTTATCCGAATTGGCGTGGCTCGTGGCCCATAGCCTACAGCCTAGCGCACAGTGCCTGGGGGTTGGAAGTCCGTAGGGGGCGACGGATCGAGAAGGTTTACGCCGTAATGGGATTTGTATCTCGTTAACGCGCGATCGTTCTTGCCCCGTCGTACAGGCCGCCAAGCGGCTACCTTTTCCCATCTCCCTATCTCTCTCCTCTCGATTCTCTTTGGCCTCCTTCCGCAGACTATACGGTTCTCGTATAACTCGACGGTCTCCACATCGAGATATACCTGGCCGGCGTCGATTGATTGCGTCTAATTGAATTGCGTAATTTATATTGTTTCTCCTTCTTCTCACTTCGACGCTCATCCGCCCGCTTCATCAAGGATTGCGTTCTGTTTTGTCAGCCGGAGCGTTTCGCGGTCTTTGATAATGTCAGATAGTATCCTTTCTTTTCAAAATCTCTCTCTCTCTCTCTCTCTCTCTTTCGTTTCTAATGTCAGTGTACTCTATCTAGCACGATAGAATTTCAATTAAGAAGGTGAGAATAATAGAAATGTGTAACGTAACTCTTAAAATTGTCAAGTTTTTAAATTAAAAAATATGAGCAGATTATCGAAATACATATTCAAAATGGAAATTGATTAATTAATCAACTGTCGTGGCTTTGAATTGCTTTAAATATAATTCGCGTTCAATTATTTTCACACAGAAGTCAGGTTTGATAAAAACTACTAATACTTTTATTGCAAAATGTTGTCTTAAATTGAAGACAGCATTTCGCTCTGTTCTAAAAAAACGAAATGTATATTTGTCAGCGTTAAATCTGGGAGAATGGTGAAACTGTGCTTTCTCGAGAGAAGCATCAGCTCATGTCATTTCGTCGCCTAGTATGACAGCTGCGACGACGTGAAATTAATTGAGTTCATCAGAAAATTAACGACTGCAGATAGCGTTTCTGTCACTGCGCGTTTTTATGGCGGTAGAATCGCCGGCCAGAGGACCATTCATATCATTTAGATCTTCTTCATTAACCACGATCAGGCGGGTTATGTGCGAGCGAAGCGATCGGGGATGTATGCCAAGTCCCCAAGGGATACGTTAAGGGTACACAAGGGGGAGTCGATCGCAGCGTGCTGCGACAAAGCAGCACAGACACGGGAATACTTATCTCATTTCGGTTTTCCTCATTAAACACAATGACAGTGTTTAACGACAAGTGGCACGATCGGGAAATACGCAATAAACAACATCCCTAACAGTTCCTGTCTCGTTATAGCGATGAATCCGCAATATATATGTTAGCGGATTTCTAATAACGTATAGTTAACACTTGAACGTAATTAATCTGAACGTAATTGTGCTGCGGTATTGTGTACAATAATATGAATACGTAACAGTACGTGATGTTTGTCGGATCTATAATAGAATCGATTAGAATGATATTTAAAAGCAGAGAAGTTTAATGAACGTTGCGTATATGATATTACACAGGGATTTCTTTCATTCGCGATAATGAATGTAGCGGCTGGGAGAAGCGATATATGTGATCAGCGATATCTCTTAGGATTTTCCGAAGCGTACGTAAGATAATTATAAATTTCGTTGAAATCTAGCGGAAGATCTCCCGGATCTCCGAATCACGAACGCAGTGCTCCGAGGGGTGACTTTCGTGGATGCTGCGACAACTAGCAGGGGCAAAGGGAGGGAGAGCACAAGTGAGAAAGAGAGAGATAGAGAGAAGTCATTGTGATGCAGAAGAGCCAATTTTCTGGGCGGCTTGGCGCGATGCTGCGCGATTATCATAACAACCGGCGATATTATTCCATTCGGCGGATCCGTGTGGCGGGCGGGGGGGGGGGGGGGGGGGGGGG
>NW_017305288.1:1332680-1333118 GCF_001594115.1 Trachymyrmex septentrionalis
TGGCGGCAGTCGAAACGGATTGGCTTGGGTCTGATGCACTTTTAATAGGAAGCGGCGACCATCCCGGTAAGATGGATGAGCCGACAATCGTGTAATCTCGATTTCGACGGCTGCGATCGATCCATCGCGCACGGTTTCCCGCGCGGTTGTCCCTTTCTCACTCTCTTTCTGTTTTCTTCCTTTTTTTTTTTCCAGCCCGCGCTCCTTTTTGGGTCGACGATAAAAATACTCTTAGCCCGCACCGACGGGAGTTCTGCCGCGCGACAGGCTGGACCGTCCATCGAGATGCTGATTTCGCAAGCACCCGGCGTCCCGTACCGGGATAAAGGAACGACGATGACGGGGTTCAAGGACTGGTTAACGCAGATTAGCGGAGCAATTTGTCACGCTCCGACAGGCCGCCGCCGCCGCCGCCGCCGCCGCCGCCGCCGCCACCGA
>NW_017305288.1:1333218-1337427 GCF_001594115.1 Trachymyrmex septentrionalis
CGTCGTCGCCGCTTCTGCCTCGATTCACCCCTTCTTCGGGACACTTCTTCCATCCCTTATCGGCCTGCAGGACCACTTCTCTCGTCTGCCCGCCAGACTCCATTAAATTCGAAAGTCAACTGTGAAATTGGGATTCTACGCGGCAAACTGTCACCGAACTCGGCCCGATCCACCGACCATTTTTCTTCACGGTTGCAAAGTTCGGGTAAAGAAAGACAAAAAAATTGGCGGGATCGACTTAATTGTTTACATATATCGGTAACACGATTATCTTTCAAATTCTTAAGACAAAACGATTGATATATTTAGCATAGAATTATAATAAAATATCAATATCTGAATGTAAATTAAGATTCTTCAACGATTACAAATACCGCATCTAATACGCCTTTTTTCAAAAATATGAATTCTTTGCAAAATACTGTAGTTCCAATATTAATTAGTTTATATCCTACAAACATTTAGAACAATGCTAATGGAATCCATGGATTACATATATCTTGTAATAGCGTTCACTTTTGTACAAGAAATGTACTATTTACATTACATGTTACTTTAGCACGCAAAGTGAACGATTTTGCTAGACTATCTATAAACTTGGCCAGATACAGATTTGATAATAATTTTGTTGGGCCATCAAAATAATTATGTTGGAATCTCAAAGCACAGTGAGCAACTTATATAAATTATTTTGATAGTTGAACAAAATTATCTTCAAATCTACATTTGTAGCGAAATTTTTAGATTTCTCAACAAAACTGTTTTTTCCATATATTTTATTATTCTCTCATATGTAAATTAGTCTCTCCATCGCGTTGCGAAACCTTATGCGTATCGCTTCACAACCATATTAATATTACCGAAAATGACGTTAATGAGACGCTGGAAGAGTTTCATTCTCACGTTTCGAATGAAATATCCCTACGTTGTCACTTTTGCTGGAATCTTCGTGTATCGTCGTACACGCAAATAGCCCGACAGCTCCCAAAATTGCACGATCGTCGGAGAAGAAGTCCTCCTTCTAGCGTCTAAAGTTAGAACGAGGAAGAAGCAAGAGAGGACCAATGAAGCATCAAGGGGGCTAAAACGCAGTTGCCGGACGTGAAAAATATCGCTTGAGAGATCGCGTGAAACTTTTCAAGCCAGCAGTGTGGAGAAAGCATCAATTTTTTTTCTGCAAACAACCGAATGGATAATACCGCATAGCGTGAGTTCCTACGAAGATTTGTTTTTGAAGTATTGTAATAAACCCACAATTAGTCCGTTTCCGTAATATAAAAGCAGTGCTCGTATATAAAACATTTCTACTATGCAATGATTATACAAATTATAATTGTTGTACATTAAATGTTTGTTTTCTTACAAATAACTCTGTCTACTTATATATTTTTTTAACGGCTGTATAAAAGATATAAATACGCGAATATATTATCGTGTATAATATATTTTGCAATTATATTAGAATGTTGTAATCAATATACATGTCTACTTTGAAATAAAAATCAAAGAGATTAAGTTTATTCCGAAAAGATAATTAGAGTTTACCTCTAAGTCAGAGGCTGACTCTCTCTCCCTCTTTCTTTCTCTTTCAATTAAATTCTGACTGAAACGCGCCGCTTAAGACATCACGCGTTCGGTTATTCTTAGTTCATTTGCTGAGATAGCCACACTGTGTGTTTCGACACAGATACGTGTCAGCTTTCCGGCCCTAATCAGGAACGTCGAATTGGGCGTTCCAGGAAGTGACAGCGCGAGGATAAGAAATGAAAACTGAAAGGCCGTTTTTATTCACCTTCGTGCACGCTGCCGGCGCGCCGATGTCGACGATGCTGTACACGATTATGGACGACACGGCCACCGGTAAACTTGTTCGGATCGAGGATATTCTCGACGGAGAATGCGAGGCACCGCTTGTTGTTGGTCTGCACCGTGCTGGTGGCGGTCGTGGTAATGCTACCTGTCGACGTGCCGGTGGTGGTGCGCGCCACGCCACCGGAAGTACACACCGTCATGACGGCCGAGCCGGTAGCGCCGTGCCCGGATATATACACTGGTGTTCCGTGACCGGCGGGCCCGTGGCCGCCACTTTGTACACAGGTAAAAGAATGTACGCGGTTGGCGAACGGATGAACGAATTGCTCGGATGAGACGCCCCTCGACGAGGGCGCCGTGAGATCCACCGGACTGCTTGGATTACTCTCGTCAGCGTCCTCACGGCACACGTCGACTTCGACGTCCCCGTCCTCGTGGTAGCTGCCGTTTCGATGTCCTTCGGGCAGCTGGCTCTCCTCCTCCTCCTCTTCCTCCTGCTCCTCGTCATCTTCCTCGTCCACAACAACGTTCCTCCCGCTCGATGCGTTTCGCTCGTCGTCGGCCTCGTCCTCGTCCTCCTCGTCCTGCTCTTCCTCCTCCTCGTCGTTGGACCGTTTCTCCCTGATGTGCGAATCTGTGTCGCGATACTGATCCTTCTCGACGGCAGTGACGGATCGTAGGATCGGTGGACTCGACGGCGACTGTTGTTGCCGTACGTTATCGTATCTCGCGAATGATTCGCCGGTGCGTACGAGCAGTACGGGTCTCCTTTCCTGCGGCGGCAGCGATAGACCGGCACGCATATCGACTTCCTCTCGTTGCAGGACGACCGGTCCTAAAGGTGACACGGTCCTGCTTTCCTGCATCCTCCACATTACCCGCTAGTAAAGAGACGATCTTCCTTTATCTAGTTTCGCGTCGTTTCATCTTTCCCTCCGAAAATTGTAAACAGTCACACTCGTGGACACTCGTTCCGCAAATTCCTCCGATCGGCAAACTTCACTTTTAGCAAACCAACTGACTGATCGGTCACGTCAGCGCAAATCCATTGTACTTGTACGCATTATATTCACACTTTTCTTCCTTGAACGTCACTGATCCTGATTGACGCGGTCGGTCTCGCGGCACTAACTTTCTTACAATAGAATCGTCGTAAACGGCGTGAAACGATTAACGGACGCGAGACAGGATCATTCGATCCAATGAAATTGCACTTTCCGAAGGTAAACGTGGCGAGTCGTCGATACTTGTTGGTGACACGTCAGGTATGTCAGGTAAATGGTAGATTTAGGATATATCCTTCGGGCCGCATGGGCGAGAGAAGTGCGCGATTAGCGATGTCTTTGTAGGTAGGTCGACGCGGCGCGCGTACCGTGGTGGCAGTTACTCTCGTGAGTCCCGCGTAGAGCCATGGTGGCAGAATTGCTGGTATATCGGCGTATTATTAGCGCCGAGGAGCGAAGAGCGGTGGCACCGTGGCCCGTGGAACGGCCAAGTGGAACGGCGAAAGCGGGGGCTTGTTCCGCCTCGATGGGGCGTGGTTAACCCCCGCTCGTACCACTCGGAAAGCCACCGTCAGCCGCCAATGGGCGTGCCGGACGGTATTCCGCTAGGGGTTGCGCGCACACACGTGCTTTAACACGCTCGTAACCGAGGATCGCACCGCGAAGGCCGGCGTGCCTCTGTATTGGTCGCGTGCGCATCGTTGCACACACTTACACGTACGACACGCACATGAAAATGGTTAATGTACATGAGCGCGTCGCAGCGCTGAATGGACGAGTCGCGTGCAGACGTCTCGCGCGTGAGCTTTCGTCAGATACTCGGCTGTGTACACACAGGTACCACTTCTATCATCCCCTCGTTCCCTTCTCGTTTTCGAGCGTCTCTCCGCCCCTTTCCGCGATCGGACTGGCTCTCTCTCTCTCTCTCTCTCTCTCTCTAAAGTGGTTTGTCTTTGATTTAACCACCACAGCGCGACTCCGCGTCGAGCGGCGCCGATGAAGGAACACCTTTTCCCTCCGTACCCACGCGAGCGTCGTCGGGGCATCATTCGTTGCGCTTGGAAAGGAAGGAAGGTAAAACGTGTGGAGGAATTGCGTGCTCGCCGCGTGCATTACGCGTTCGCAAAACGCTCGGTGGGTTTGGCGATGATCGTCGGTGTGTTGTCGGCGGTGGGGGCGGCGCATCGCGGCCTCTTCAACGGTTGTGTATAGCGTTCTCTCTCTCTCTCTCTCTGTGTATAGGGTGGAGAGTATAATCGTGGTACACGGAGCGCAGGTATCTCCCTCTCTCTCTCTCTCTCTCTCCCTCTCTCTCCTTCCCTCCCTCTCTCTCCCTCCCCCCCTTTCTCTCTCTCTCTTCCTTCCATCCTTTTACGAACGGGGGGGAGCGGGT
>NW_017305288.1:1337527-1346282 GCF_001594115.1 Trachymyrmex septentrionalis
TCCCCCCCTCTCTCTCTCTCTCTTCCTTCCATCCTTTTACGAACGGGGGGGAGCGGGTTGTGGATAGTACTAGCGATCAAATCAGGACTAACACACAACGACCAAACGACCGACCGACCGACCGACGAACGGACGGACTGATGTGAGAGCTTGGTGCCGCTACCGCTCTGCTCTTAACTCGGTGCACGGATATTGTTTACCCGACCATTTAGGTAATTGCTGGCCTACCGCCCTGCGAGCCAATCGAACGTAACCAGCGGATGTGTCTGCAATACCGATCTCCCTCTCTCGCTTCGTCGATTCTGTCGCTCTCGTGATCTTCAGCTCTTCTTGTTTCTCTCCAATTTCTTCTCTCTCTCTCTCTCTCTCTCTCTCTCTCCCTCTCTCTCTGTCTGTCTGTCTGTCTCCTCTCTTTTACCATCGTTTACTCTGCGGCGTCAGCCCGTCGATCACTCGATCATCATCGAATTAGCTCGGGACCAATTGTTCGATGAGAGACTAACACTGTTATTGTCACGGTGATCGATTCTTTCCAGGAAATTGGCGAGATTGGAAAGATACATACGTTTTGCCAAAAGATTGTGGCAGTGGAGCGTTTTGACAGTTTTAATGATTGCCGTTGTATTGTTCCGGTGCTGTATTCGGTGATAAATGGTCGACCAATATAATGTAGCGAGCTCTAAGCGTTTCATGCGCGACCGCACTTTGTTCGCGCGACATTGAAAATGCGATTGAGCTTGGAATAGTTTTATAGATGGTCCATACGTAGCGCGCACACACACACACACACACACACACACGCACGCGTTTGCGAACGCGAATATTACGTTTTGCAAAATTATGACTACGACGGTGATCACGTTGAATGACAAATTGGATTAAGCGTGCCTCGAGTAATTCTCAATTGTACCGTCTCATTATTTGGTTAGCGCTCGAGTGAAGTAACGGCGCGGTAGTTGAGCCGCGCGAGAAGGTATCGTGGTGTTATCATGTTCAGCGAAAACTAATTATCGCGGGTGCCGTAGTTAATGCGATAATAGACCTTTTATTCATCAAGTCTAACCATTTTGTTAACCGCATACATTATATACATACCGCACAGCTTGTACTGCGCATACGGGCGGCTACTCCAGAAGAGTGCCGCTGTTCTTTTCATTTATATATTCTCCGAGCATATTTGAAGTATAATTTTCCTTTTTAAGAAAATTTTGATCGCCTCTTTCTCAGTGCTTTAATATTAAATATTTTCATAGATTATTCTCTAATGATTCCATTAAAGTAAAATTTAAAGAGTCGCTCTGCTTTTCTCGTTCGCGCGCTTGAAGCATTATTCGTCCGAGCGTATTAACTTGTCAAGCTATTCACTGTGGTGGCTCCGAATTAATGGAAAAATACGCTGTTGGAAAAAACCGGAGACAATTTTGGAACACCCTTCGCGTTCTCGACTTTAGAAAAAGGTACAAGTGCGCTCTTCTCATTCCATCTTGTCACATAAACGGACGAACGTAATTATTCACCGCACGTGTCTCTGTCTACAAAAATATCGCTTTCACAACGTCGTCGGTTTTCGCTTGAAAACGTCATTCTAAACTTAATGTCAATTATTCGCGGACAAATGAGGGCGGTTTCACTCGCGTCACTTAGGGACGATTTAGTCAACGTCGGTCGCGACACTAATCTTTGTTTGCAACATATTCCTTTTCCCCTCAAGCGATTCTCATATAATTTGTACTAATATTATCGTTACAGAATAACGATTGAGAAATATATCTATCGAGTCGCGATTAACGGAAAAATAAATGGGCCTTATCTGTCCTATCTTTTTACTGATAAAGATATTGTATAATAAATTTTTACAAAAATTTAATGTGCCTTCCTGTGTTCCATAGACATTTTGCGAATCAATATTTTAATTACCGCAAGAGATAAAAAATTAATGTACCTACTTGGTAAGCGTCACGTACGATGGATCGAGGTCATTTACGGTGCATTCCGTAATGCATGCACTGTTTGCTACCCGATTTGTAGTACGTTAAAACTTAATTAATAATTCAGGACGTTAATGTAACGTACATCAATGCGCGCCATCCAAGTGTTCTAAGCGCGTTGCTCGTCTCCGAGAAACGATTGAATGTAATAATGTATAAAGAAAAAAGAAAGCGTTACGTTAATAATCTCGCCCGTATTGATTACGCGCCCTTGCGATGAGTATCGTAGCGCGAGCCTGTTGTTGATCATCGAGCGTGCTGGAGAGCATCCCCCGTGTCATTATGGCTCAGGTGAACACCGGAGCCGGTGGATTACTCCACCTGCCAAAGTGTGATGTGGGTTTAGGGCGGGGATCGCCCTAATAGTTCCGAAACGGTACGCGAGTCGGGAGGTTAGCTAGTTGGCGAGATAGATATGGAGTGCGACGGCGGGATGCAACGGTGAGAGGGGTTGATAGAGCGATCGAGCGGCCAAGCGGAGTGAGGAATGAAGAGGAGGGTGGCGGGGTGCTCGGCACAGAGATCGGACAGACCAGCCGTGACCAATTTGCGCCCGTTCGTGCTCCCGATTCTGATCCCGATTCTATCCGCCGCACACGAATACACACGTATACACAGGTACTGTTCGCACACGTACACATATCGATGTACGACCCCCACGATCTTCCCTTCTCGATGCCCATACACCCCCTGCCCCTTCCCTTCCGCCCACTCCTTCCTCGTCCCCGCCACCTCCCCCTCCCCCCCTCTCCCGCGATGGATCCCCCGATCCGCGCGCGCGTTGGCACCCTCCTGCCAAGAGATATCCGTCACAGAAAGTCGCGTTGTGTCGCTCGGTGAGCAGGCCACCCCAAAAGTTTCACGCCTATCTGGACCGGCGGCACCATCTATTCGCGCCACGATAATTGGCCAATTAAAACGGGGCGAAAGCGTTCGAGTTACCTGCCATCCGATAATTATACGGTGTCCTCGCGGCGGTTCGACCACGTATCCACGCGACTGGGTGTGGGTGGTGGAGACGAATAGCAGTGGCGAGAGAGAAAGAGAGAGAAAGAGGGGTTGGAGGATAGGAGTGGGATACGAGTGAAATCGCAGGACGGACGTGGGAGGAAAGGCTCCTCCGGAGGGCCGAAAGGTGGAGGACGGAATCGACTATTCCGATCACGTGGCTTCGGATTCTACAACTACGTGGTGGTCCTCCCGGTCTCTCTCTCTCTCTCTCTCTCTCATTCTCTCTGGCCTTCCTCTCTGCGATGCCACCCCGCTCCCGCTTCCGTCTCGCAAGCCCGCGCCACAACCTCCGCGACTCTCCTCTCGTTCTCTCGCTTACCATCCTCCTCGGCGTAAATCAATGCGGACAGCACGCCCTTTCCTTAACCCCGCGACGCATGACTGGAGTACTCCTTAGTGCCACATTTAGTCGCGATGGACGACGTTTACCGAGATATTCCGATTAACTGCGGCGTCAACGGTGACGGTATATTAGCGACGGATTTCGGAAAAGCCGTAAAGAAAATTGCACCGTGAAATATATTCGATTCTTCGTATTAATATTACAAATAAGAAAGTAACAAACACGGAAGTTTGATTATTGCATTTTATAACTTCGACACTTGTCTGATGAAGGATAAATCGATTCATTGATATCACCTAAGTAAAGTATGAAACATAATAATAATCTCAGTAATGAAATTGTTGGAATATTAATTACACGCTAAAGATATTTGATTACAGCATAATGTAATGTTATATTCTTCCTGATGTAATATCAAAGTTATTAATGAATCGTCAATTCAAAATTTACACGATAAGAATTCCTACGTCGTCTGCCTTTGTGGAAACAGAATTAATTGAAAAGCATAATATATCCGAAGTAACGTAACAATTATCGCGAAGGTTAATTTAATGGACGTTTAAGCGCAGAGAAATAAGTTTCACGTTCATGATACACATCTCATTAGGAAGCTCCTCCTCTGATTTACTTCGAGGCCGAATGATTGATCGTTTACCCCTAATTAGAGATCGGGGAGCTCTTGAAAAAGTAGACGAAATTACGCGTGACACGAGCGGAAATTAGGTTCATGGAGAGCAGAATGATATATGGCCGTTATACTTCAGTAACGTTAGCGACGACGGTGTTAAGATAACTATATTCAGTGACAGCTCTATTTCAGAAAATCTTAATTTCCCTATCTCGCCGGTAATAACGTTAATTACGGCGGCAGTTGGCATTGCGGCATTATCGTTTTCGATCTATATTTCATCGTGAAAAATGTAGTACCGGTGAAATCGCGGTACTAACGAGCTTACCAGCGGTATTAAATGGATTAAGCTATTTTAAATGCGATCCTACAGAGTGTCGTAGATTTCACGCTTAATTTTGCACTGGCAAAACACCGAAACATCAAACTTCACTTGTCCAATATAAAAAAAATTATCGCCACTTTTCTTTCATGTGATGACATTTTTCCGAGTTGCAACTTTATTTTTATTTGCATTTAAATTAACTTTATTTTTTTTCATAGTAAATATTAAATTGATATATATTTATCGTAACATTAAATGCCGAGTGAAAATTACCTCTCACGAAATTCTTCAAATGAAAAGTCAACGTCGGACTCATTAATAAAATCCTCATTAAAATTAAGAGAGACATTTTAGGTAACACTTTCTCCATACGTACATATATATGTACGTACGCGTACTGGTAGTTGAACAACCAGAAGCTGATGAATCCATTTTCCGTAAACGCAATTCGCGGATTTTGCAGAAACTCGCAGACATAGCGTTACGGCCGCTTTGTACCTATACATATATATGCACCGCGAAAGCGGCGCGTATTACGATGTGTGTTTCTGTTTGTTCGCACGCGAATATGTTACTAATTCCCATTTACGTCGCAGTTTTCCTCCTGGCTGCTGCGCCGCCGCCGAGTGTACGCACTCGGAGCAACACAATGACGTCGGCTGTGTAATCGCGTGAACGTTAATTGTTAGCGATTACCCCGCCCGCAATTAGCATTTCCTATAGGCTATTGAGCATCGATTAATGTAAATTATTAAGTGCAATTTCGTTTAAACCGTCGAACGTTCCGAACAGTCAGCGCAGCGCTGGCTATCGTGTAAAAGCACATGTATTGTGACTTTCGCGCTTGAAAATGTAAAACGCACGTTGTTCTCCTACGACGGTGGAAACGAGCACATAACGCACAATGGAGAAAAAATATATATTATGCATCACTCGAAAAAAAAATAGTTGCATTATATATATATCTAGCCCGATACGTTCGATTCATAGTCCACAAAAGATATTTATTTAACGCTATTGTTTAAACTACCGCATTTAATATTCGTATAAAAAAAAGGAGAGAAAAAAATAAATGTACATAATACACATACAAAATTAATTAGGAGAAATCTGACGTTTTATTGCGGGAGGTACAGCCAGAGTCGATGAAAATCGAAGAATTATTTCGCGATACAATGAGGATAATAGTAGGACTACTTTCAGAATAATCCGGCATTGAGGAGGATAATTTCTAAGCGGCTGCGATGCGGTATATCGGGGATGGGGGTCGTGTGCGAAAGAGCGAATCGGACCCAAAGGAGGTGATTATACGGCTATATTGAGTTCCAATACGTACATACGATTACGTACGCACGTACGGAGTACCCTGTAGGCATTCTTTCATATACAGCAATTCTCGAACTAATTCATTATATACATATCGTTGGATTGTATATACGTATAGCGTACATGTATTATATATGCAGACATGTGGAAAGAATATAAAAAGGGAACGCGCATATATACATATATGTGTATATATTGTGTCGTATTAGACGCGAGGGTCACAGTCCGGGTATCGCTTACGCGTTATTATTGCAGCGATACGACACGCCATGGTGTCAGCCGTGACCTCCCATGGGGACTCTGTGCGATATCATATACAATGTAGGTACCAACTGTCACGCCGTCACCGAAACCGGGGATCCCCGGGAAACCGGCTAGGCGTGCTTTATGGTGCGTCAAATTAAAAGATTCCCTCCTTTGCGTTCCCTAACTGCGATCTGATCCACTTGGCCGACATATATATATATATATGTATATATGTATGGATCGCGTATGGATCCATCTACATCGTCGAGTTCGTACACGCGTCTTTACTAAGCGAATATCCCGCATGTAACGCCTAATACCGAGCGACATGCGGCGCTATATAGGAACGGCTTTAATTCGCGATTAATGGCACGTTTAATGGCAACCGTGAAATTCGAAGCGGAATATCCCCGATAAATGGACCGAACCTACTTTCCATAAACGTTACAATCTAAATCGTTGCCGGCGTGCGATTTCGATTTCCCAGATTAGTTTTTAAATCATCGTAATGTATCTTTATGCTGTAAGATATGATGCGATTTTCAATGGAAACAGTTTACAGAATGGATCTATCATTGCGCGAAATAAATGATCGAGTTTTGTGATATATCAAATAATACCTTGAGAAATTAATTCTGAATATTTTTGAACACATCTACTAATTCGTACACTGAAAAGAAATATAGCCAACTTTAATAAATATTTAGTTGAATACTGCCAAGTAAATATTTATTAAATATAAAGATATATTTATTTGATACAAGAAATGTTAATTTGATTTAACAATCACTTTTTTCTTACCGAATAAATATTTATTTATTCTAACTAAATGTTTAGTTGGTGGTATTGAACTAAATATTTATTAAAATTGACTATATATTTTTTTCTCAGCGTACCTTCTTTTTCACGTTTTCCATTGTAATAAATTTTAAACAATTTTTTTTCATTAGAGTATAATGTAGAAATATGAGACAAAAATTATTTCGCGTATTACCTCGCGGTCTATCGAGCAAATTTGTTCCGTTTAATTTGCGATTAATGACGCGTCTAATAGCAGATCCGAGTGTGGTTTCAGTATGCCGCACTGAAATTCACGGCTATCCACATACTTAACGATATGCGGCTCTCGCGCGAAGAACTCGCACGTGAAATGTATACGGCTTTGCCAAACGTTATGTCGTGCCAGACGTCTTTCTGACGGAAACACGGCGAAGTGGCTGAGCTCGACTGTGAAATACACGTCGGGCGGAGTCTTGTCGCGATGGCGAATAGATGGCTAATAGTTTAAGCTATTGCGAGATTTGTTGAAGAGGAGTTCCACTCGATAGGAACATACGTGTATATATTAATACATATATATAGGCTGCTAATTCATACTTCGCATTTATCACGCCTTTGCATTAACTAAGTAACATAAGTAACAGTGCTTTAAGACTTTGGCGCGAGTCCCGGGGTACGTTAACCCTTTCCAGACTTCTGGCATATGTATGAGTCTCGCTGTGTGAATATTCTTAGGAGACTGACAGAGAGAGATTAGGTTACCAACAAAAATATTAAGTACATCTTGCAAACAAAAATATTAAGTACATTTAACTTTACATTTATGATATTTAGCAGCCTGGCTCGAAATTTGATTTATATCATTTCTTGTATGTTCACAAATCGACGTAGATCGTATTCTAAAAGAAATAATAAAAAGGAGTTTTACGTAATAAATTTACAAAGGCAAATATAGAGAGGGAAAAGTTTTTCTTCAATCATAATTCCGTTGATAAATTTAAACTCTGCTTTTCTACACATCTGCCGTAAAGAGATTAATTGCGTCTGTCGTAGGTTACGATCTTTCAATTTTCAGCCTTAACTCGCTCGGTGATTAAATTCCTGTTAGAGTACGACCCACTTGAAATCGACCGAAAAATAAGATTTCGTTATCCCATTCGCGCTCCAGTAGCTCGTTTGCGGCAACGTCAGAAAAGTCCCATCCCATCGCGTCG
Source organism: Trachymyrmex septentrionalis (assembly GCF_001594115.1). Classification (NCBI taxonomy): domain Eukaryota; kingdom Metazoa; phylum Arthropoda; class Insecta; order Hymenoptera; family Formicidae; genus Trachymyrmex; species Trachymyrmex septentrionalis. Next base: position 1,345,389 of record NW_017305288.1, read on the forward strand.
AAAAGTCTTGTCGCCGCGCGTGTGTTCGCGTGAAGGCAACCTCGTAAGTTTCGATCCGCACGCGATTTCGCCTCAGCGTTGCGACGCTCGACGTCTGAATTTTAAACGTTGCGCGAGTATTAACGGCGCGGTCGGTCGCAATTTCGCGCGAAACTTACGGCCGTGTCCCATCGCGGCTCGTTAGCAAAAATAATTTCCGCGACGTCGCGGCGAAGAGACGATAGAGAGACAGAGAGAGAGAGAGAGAGAGAGAGAGAGAGAGAGAGAGAGAGAGAGAGAGTACAGATGGCTCGCTACATCTACAGGGACGGATGCTGAATTTGCAGAACAGAATAAAACAATGTTTGAAGAACCGTCAAAGAGATGTGAAAGACGAAGAGAGAAATTAATCTTCGTATTCGATAAGATAAAGGATATTCGATAAAAGAAAGAATCAATAGGTTGCCAAGTTTATCAGCAATGTAAGTTAAGAATGAAAGGATTTATCTTCTTCTGTATATACATTTTGTACAAATGTAATGAAGTGTATATACCTATACAAAAAAATTGGAAATACTCTCTCAGTGGGAGAAAGAGTTCGAGATTAATTTCAGTTTTCGCGCAGAAACACGTTTCGTATTCTTGGATCACTTCTCGGCCGCACGCACGTCTCGTGCACAATCGCTGGCTGCGGAGCGCCAGCGCGATGTATCTTGACGAGGAGAAGAAGACGCGGTGCGGTGCAACGTAAACGAACGAGTCTATAAGTCCGTGTCGGTTCCGCCGCGCGAATAAACTCGGACGTTTCTGGCACACGGCGGCAGCCGAAGCGGATCAGCCTTTTCTCCATTTCACTCACTCGGGCCTGTTTCTCTGTTCTCTCCCTCCCCCTCCCCCCCCGCCCCCCTCCTCTCC
>NW_017305288.1:1346382-1354471 GCF_001594115.1 Trachymyrmex septentrionalis
CTTCAAAGTGTCAAGTGACAAACGGTCCCGCTACCGAGTAGGCGTAGTCGCCGGGGTGGATATAATTTGTCAGGAAATCACCCAATTAGCCTCCCAGTTATGCGGCCCAACAGATTTAACCAATTAGTTTAGCTATGCGAGCCCTAATACATTTCCACGCTGGCGGCGACTACCAGCCACAGGCGTTTCTCCCTCGGTCCGCCTGTCAACCCTCTCTTCTCCTCCCTTCATCTCGTTCACTCATCCTGTCTCTCGTTCTCTCTCTTGCGATTCGCGTTCGTTCCGTCCTTCCTTCGTTCGATTACCACATTTCTGTCTCTCTCTCTCTCTCTCCCCCTCTCTCTCTCTCTTCTTAGCTTTCGCTGCACATTTCAACCGCTGCTCGATTGCAGCCTGCTAGGCGGTTATAGCGACAACGTGGTCTGGATGCAGTACAAAGGACTCCGTCGTCGTCGTCGACGACTACGACAACGGCGATCATGTGATTGCGGCTGTGCTCAAATTTGCGTCTTCGCGTTTACATGTAGGCACATGCCAAACGCGCGCGTCACGTACACGTGGAGCCACGTGGAGACCGCCGGAGCTGGCAGCTGGGAGTTGGGAGTCGGTAGTAGCTGAGGGGAGGCTGAAGGAGGCTGCTCGGAGGCGGTTGACGTCTATCTCTGCAGAGATTGCTCCACGCGCTCCCGCGTGATAGGGAACACGCGCGACGAGATGGGGGAAAGGGCAGCAGGGGGAGAGCGTATAGAGAGTCGAGAGGTGAAGCAATTTGTCTCCCTAATGAGATGTCACCCCGTCCGCGTCCGTGCTCCGTGCGCGTTGAGATGCGGCCAGTAAGGAGGCGAAGGCGGTCATCCCAGAAAGGCGGCTGAAACCGATCGACCGAGGATATTCTCTGCTCCTCTCTTTTGGAAATTTATGGAAATCTATTGTATATGGATATATTATCGTTTTGCCGGATCACTTAGGAATGTCTCTCGAGAGTTCAGTACGTCCTGACGTACGATATTTTTGTGAGCGAGCGTTCGAAGGGGTATTTCTCAATAAAAACTCTCCCCCCGATTCCTTGTTCCGTACGTGCGAGATAAGTGATACGTAACTTATGATACAAATAACACTTGAGTGTAATTAATTGTGATGAATATACGGTCATATTTCAGATCTCATCTACTACAGACATCAAGTTTCTCCGCAAAAGATTGATTGAAACAACGATTTATCTAAACTTAACAATACAGTTAAGGATAGATATTTAGAATCTCAATCTCTCAAGGTATTTCGGTATTTAGAAAATCAACTTCAAATTGGAATTCGATGTAACGAAGGTAAAATATCGTACGCAAGTAAATGAAAAACATATGAACGAAGGTACAATGGCGCGGATAATGTGTAAAACAATCCCCGCATTTATTTTCTAATCAGTATGACTGCGCATTTGAAAACGTTCACCGGTATAAAATATAAAACGTCTATGAAATATTCAAGTAATGAGCAATGAACGAAAGAGCGAACAAATTGTTCGCGAGAATGAAAACATAAATATCGCTGAAAAATTTACATCGGCGAGCATTATTGCCACACAAAAGAACGGTCTCTATTTATATCGTGTTTTTTTTTTTACCTACTATTATGGTCGGTGGATGGTCAATTCGCCGTTATTACCGCGTAATTATTAGCGATGCGATAAATTTCGCGAGCCTCTATCATAAAAATATCGTTCGATAAAATTTATTAAACGCAATTCTGTGGAACAGCATTTTCGGCGATATACCTCACCTCTCGCATAGAAACAAACTTAGGGGCGCTTTAATCGTAGGAAGAGATTCCAGCAGATCGATCGCGCACAGTTACACGGTATGGGTCGAGAGGACGGTCAATGGGACCGGTTGAAGTACAGGATTGCTCTGGTTGATACTAATTGAATCGTCCTTTGGCCTCTAAGCGATCGCAGACCTGCCCGCCCACTGTGGTGCTGACGAGCGAGACGTTTTACCCTCCCAGGCTTCTATTACCGTGTACCCGGTGCACCTCCGGGCAGATGACTAGTCTTATTTTAAACGCGATCGACTCGATCTTCCTCTGTAACGGGAAAGTACGATTCACAGAATGCACCGCGCTTTTAATAGCTGCGCCATCTTGTACCTGAAATCGCTGGGATTTTAAAATAGCACTTGAACTTTTAACACCAATTTATAGGATTATAGGATTTGTAGGATTATACCAGTTTATAGGATTCATATCTTCTGAAAAAGAATTTCTTCCCGTTCTTCGTCGTTTTTGGAATTGTCAAAATTTACAATTTACAATTTTCCCATTATACGCCTTCCCATTTCTTCTTTCTTGAAAACTTTATAACTTAAGGTATTTAAGAAAATATAATACTCAACTCCCAAGACGTATACATATATGTATTAGACAGTACATGTCAAAAATGTGTGTATCGAGCTATAGATATTCTCTCAGATTTTTCGTTGCTTAAATATGTAAATATCCATCTCGCGTTCATCGCATTATGCATGGATCTTTGTACTTGAGAAGAGAATTTTGTAAGACGTTTTGCTTTTCCGCCTGGTAAGTCGCATATTGAAAAATGCAATATTTACGTATATTCACGTAGAAATATATGAATTTCACTGGATACGCAATTTTTGGTTTAGAGGTTGACAATACTCGGCGTTTACCACGTAATCCCGATGCCTTCTCACGTTTCGACCAATTGATCCTAATTCGCGCAGGTGTCGCGAAGGAGCTTTCTTACAAAAGACCGACAGGTACATTTGTACCTGTGAATTTGTACATTTGTAGGTTTGACTTCTCCGCTCCATTCGCACGCGCCGCTCGTTGATCATAAGATACGCGGGAGTCCGCCCTCACCCCGAAATCTTTCCCTTTTAGAATTGAGTGCCACGCTGGCGCGCACGCGTGGGTATTAAATTAATGTAGTCGACTCCGTAGCCGGCGATTAAACAAAGGGTGAAAATTGAGCACCCTCCCCCCCCCCCCCGCGACTCAGTGCCGACGGTAAAACCGCCGACGGGTGGCACGCACGCACACCCTATGAATCGACACACACACACACGTATGCACGTAAATATACACACATCTCGGTACGCATCCCGCGCAACACAATCGACCGTGTCTGCCGTGAAACGCCGATTTGCGCGTACACGTATACGTACACGCATACGAGATCTCACGTACACCGTCGTACGTAGCGGTCTCACGCTCGAGTAACCACCGCGTGTGTACACGCGGGTAAAGACTGTATGTGTGTTTGTACATGTGTGTGCGTTCGATGGAAGCGCATATCGCGTATACGGGGTACGCTCCGACTATCCGCATTTTCTTTGATCTATCGGATCGTTGGATTGAATTTGAGATGAATTAACCAAGTGCATTTGAAAGTTAAAAATCATAATTATTATTACAGACGATGACGAATTTCATCGTCCGTCGAAAATTGGTTTTCCGTCAACAAATTTTTATTTTCACAGAAGATTACGACTCGAATATATCGCACGAAGCTATTCGCATTCAAAACCTGAATGTGTTGCAAGACCATTTACCATCGATAACTGTTGGAGTGTCCTTACGTATCTCGTCGTCTAGTAATTTCTTAGCGAAATAAAATCGTTTCGCTGCGAGGAGACACGATTTGAGATAAATTTGGTAGAAAACATAGTTGGACGCGAGGAAGTGGGGAAAAACGTGAGACACCCGGTATATACAACGCGCCTCTATACCTATGTACACATCGGGGCGGCCGCCGTGGGGTGGCCGGGCGCGGGCTTCGTTCGTTGAATGCGGTTTAATATTAATGGGAACTGATGATAAGCAGCGCAAACAAGCGTCGAGTCTCCCGGGAGAGATCTGCCTTCTGTTAGCCGGCGTGCAGCGGGGGCCCGATATACACGCGCGTCGCGTCTCGCACACCGATACGAGAGAGAGAGAGAGAGAGAGAAAGAGCCACATCGGAGGCTACACACCGTCATTCGTGGTTGCCGTTGCAACCACCCGGGCGGCGTAGGGCGCGCAACTCCCGAAAGGGCAGAGGGAGATCGGAGAAGAGCAAGAGCAAGAGCTACCCAACAGCGATCGTTTACGCACGTGCTCTACTACGGGGTACGGGTCTACGGACGCGTGGTGGATCTCTCGTCGCGTAGCAATCGTCGGTGTAACGCGTGTAAATCAGCGAGAAAAGGGAGGGTGGGAGGGGGGGACTGCGGAAGAGGATGATCGTTATTTGCCGCTACTTAGAACGCTTTCGCTTGGACCCCCGCGGTGGGACCTCCGCGCTACGGATCGCGTTTAGCCAAACTATATTCGCCATCGATGTGCCTGCCTGCCGAGTAAAGCGGAGTGTTTGCTCGCCAAATTAGAAAACCATCGACGAGCGGCCCGCCGAAGGGCGAAGCTGTACGCACGCAGGCTGGAGCCCGTGGTCGGACAAGTGGTCGCAGTCAGTTCCGACCACGTCGTTCTGCTTGAAATAACAGGGAGGGATACGGTGGCCGAAAACGTAAAGGCAGCCATCGATATAGCCTCTTATTAACGGAATCCTCATTAACGGAATAATAGTTAACTTTAAACTTGGCGATGTAGCCCACGATGTATTTATCTTGGCAATATATACCTTGTGTCTTCGTTTCTTAAGTTCGTAATTTAAATCGCACGGTTCGCGGATGAAATTTATCTTCAGAGTCACTGCATGCATTTTAGTGCATATTACGTAGTTTTTGAAATAAATTTTGGGGATTACACTTTAAGCTTTTTTTTTTCATTTCTCAAAGTTATGCATTGATTCGCGTTACCGCGCGCTGTTATTTCTGACAGAGTCTACAATAATATATCGAGATTGAATGAGATTTTGGAATTTAAAAAATAGCGCGCTCAATCGCAGCGCTAAATAAGAGCATATCGAATGTTGGATTCTAAAGACGCGATAATTTAATGGAGTACAATTAAACTACTATAATAATCGCGCCAAGCCGCAAGATTACGTCGGATAATGGTGTGCGAAACCCAGCGACTCGATACAAGTTTAAAACTCGCCACAAAAGGCCGAGTTAATCGAGAGCCGGCTTTGTTCTATGAATAACGAAGGGGGGGGGGGGAAGGAAAGGGGGTGCGATATTCGAGCGAAATCATAATCATCAAGGATTTCGTAGCAGAACTTGGTCGGGTTGACGCGCGCGAAACCGCCGACACTCGCAATTCGTCTACATTGCGTATTCTAAAAAAGAAAAAAAAAAGAAACAACCTTAAAAAAACGTAACGGCAAAAAATCGAGCGACACAAGCTTGGCTAGGAAATGCGAATGCGACGGCGCGCACGCGGAAGCGCACCCGTAGAGCGCGGGGCTCATATCGTATTAATAGGCAATCCGGACAGCCGAGGGGTGTCATAAACTCAACCCCCTAATACTCGCCTAAACTACCTCGGTTAAATAATGGAATCCCTATTCCCACCTCCTGACGCCGCCGCCGCCGCCGCCACATTTCTCTGCGCGCCGCGTCGGTTCCTTGCTTCGTCGGCACCCGACCACGAGCACGAATCATCGTCGTGCTTCTCTCACCCTCCGCCAAGGGCTTTCTCTATGCCGAAGACGCCGCGCGCCGGTATGCCTGTACTCGAACTAGGAAGCGTGAATTAGCTATTGTCCGCTTGCTAATTCATATCCCGGGGACGCTCCGGCGTTCACTCTAGCGGTACGGATCAGTTAATTATAAACATACGCGTCATTTAAATTGTAATTGAGTATTTTGCGATAGTTCGACCGGGTTGATAGGGCGAAATAGCTCGGCCGTATTGTCGACGGATCAAATTACAGACACACGTCGCTCGGCGATGAACCGCGCCGCGCTCCAAAAAGTGGCAATTGCGTAAATTGGCTCTACCATGAACCGTGTCGCGTTTAATTAATCGGTTGCAAGTAGGGCAAATGCGAGAGGTTATCCCAGCCGTAAAGCTTAATTCGCCGAAGCACTGGAATTTGAAATCGCTCTCTCTTGCTTACAAATTGCTATAATTCATTAAGTATCGATATACTTATATATTATATTTATTGATAATTACTTTTGTTATTAACTATTTTCATTCATAACTCAGTATCTGAGCTCGCATATAATTGATTTTTAAAGAAAAATGTTATATAATTTTTATAAAATTTTATCAATGAAACACAATAATTTAACCATTTCGAAAATTTAGTACGATTGTGATCTTTTTAATCTTATCTTTTCAATTTGATTCGATTGATTACTTAATATCGCTTATTAATATAATATCGTCGCTATAGTCACAACACGATAGCTGCTTGTCGTTAACATTGTTTAAGATTACTCGACTTGTTTGAATTATTTTGAGTTTGAGCTTTCAAATAATAGTAGAGAGAAGGGGGGGGGGAGAAAGAGAGAGAGAGAGAGAGAGAGAGAGAGAGAGAGAGAGAGAGAGAGAGAAGTTTCCGCCCGCAGCGATCTCATTGAGATGCAGCTAGGATTCAAAGTTTGCGTAAACGTTTAAAATAGCGTAGCGAGAAGTTTGCACTTGGGCTTATACCCAAACACAAATTACCATTCGCCTAAGAGCTAATTAAGAGATGATTTCATTCGACGGGGCTCGTCGGGGAGCAACTCTAGCGGAAACAAAATTCCACCGACTTAGCAACGTGTCTTGACCCCAGGATTCGAAACGCGAGGATAGTAAACCCTCTGTCGTTTCTGCGATATATATATATATATATATATATACACACACCAGGACCAACCTCGAGTAATCGTTACGATGTATCGTAGACAGATAAGAGCATCGGCTGCTTCCGCCTCAATTCTCTCTCTACCTTCTCTCCTTGCCATCGTGTCCCTTCGTTTCCCTTATCCGTAACTCCAAAAAGCATACAGTTCTACCGGATTCTCTCTCCCTGGAGTCGAGTCAGATACCCAGAGTAGATTCTCCTAAAGTGGCGGACGATCCTCGATGAACCGTGACCGTTCAAGATTCAACGGATCTTCGTATTGGATAGCGGGACAGTCGCAGTGGCAAATTCGATTCACGGAATGTGTACGTGATGTTCACTCGACTTGGACTTTTAGACGGATGCATCTTCGTGAAAATACGCCATCTTGTTTTTTTCTCAAAATTTCTTCCAAACTTGTCATCTACCGCGTACAGTTTCGGCTGCGATTTAACCCTATTAAATCGGTAGGCATCCTCAGTGTTCTCAAATGAATTTTTCACAAGTCTTACATTGAATCTAAATTGATCTGAAAATATTTAACGTTGCGTAAAAATATATGCAAAGCGATAATTTGATAAAGATTACATCACTGAAATATCAATGCGTCAAGTTTTTGCTACAAGTCATTTCTAGATTTAGCGGATGATACGCCCTTAAGACGTTTCTCACGAGTGTGTTTGTTTTTATAAAAACATTTTGTAGAATAATATACGTAAGGATCGATACCTATTGGACAGTTACTTTTCGTTTGTTTTCGCTCTTCGCGCGAGTAGAGAGAGATAGAAGTTGTAGCCCGAACGGCTTCGTGGCGCAAAGAAAGAAACGAAACGGCATGGAAAAGTAGTCGGAAATCGTAAAGTGCTCGACACCTTGGTCCTCCTGGACAAATAAGACAGCGCGCAAGAGAGGATGAGGCGACGACGACGACAACGATGACGACGACACGAGCGCGCGGCATATCGTCGGACGTGAGACGTGTCAGAGTCGACGAGAGCTCCGAGATTCGGTCGTCTTCCATTCAGCCTGGGAAAACGGGAGAAAGGGAAAGACGAAGACCAGCGAACCAGAAACGGTGAGTGAGAGAGGAAGCAAGATGCAGACACACGACGATGTCGGCCTGGGGGACGTCGAGGGCCGGGAGGGTGGTAGCTAAATAATAATTCTCACTTAACTAACTCGGTTAACTAGCTCCGCCGCGGCTAATAATAAAGGAGTCGTCGTACGTTGAGCATCGCCTGGCGGTTTGTCGAGTCTCTGGAAGAGGGAGGATGAGTGTGTGTGTGTGTGTGTGTGAGAGAGAGAGAGGGGGGGGGTGGAGGGGGGAGGGGAAGAGAGAGGAGGAAAGGAAGATCG
>NW_017305288.1:1354730-1359208 GCF_001594115.1 Trachymyrmex septentrionalis
GGGGGGTGGAGGGGGAAGGGGAAGAGAGAGGAGGAAAGGAAGATCGTTTTCAGAGGACAAGGGTGGGGGGAGGAACGTCGGGTGCACGGCCGTGGAGCGCGTCGAGGTCTGAAGTCAATTTGTCGGGGAATGCGTTGGGGCAACACGTGTGGCACTCGCAAGACCTCCGTCTCCTTCGTCTCCCTCTCTCGGTTTCGTGTCCACGATTAATATGCTGAAAAACCTCCATGAAATCTAGGCGGGGCGCGGAGGGCGCCATCGTTTGGAAGTCGCCCGAAAAAGGCAATTAAGCGTCCGGCAATTTGAGAAGGACGATTGGATCAGACTCGGAGTCTCCTACTCTCCGGAGAGGGAAGAGGATCCGTTTTTCGATCGCAAAGTGAAGCGATCCGTAAATATTTCTCGATGATATCCATGCACGTCTCCATCTTCGTCGTAAAAGATATATATTTCGGATAAATGAGTTTGACAGGAAAATGATGTGAATTGTTTTCCCTCTACTTTTAATGAAGATATAAAAATTTGCAGGACATTACGCGTATCCCATTTTATATTGCAATACATGCATACATCCTTAGGATCGATTTAATGGTATAAAGAGGAAAATTGAATCTTTATATAATTTATATAATTTCACGTTGGAGAGTAATTATATGATGAAACAGACGATGTAACAATCTGTTTTCATTACATCGTAATTGAAGATGCATATTTTAAATCTTTATATATGTGTATATATTTTTAGATTCTTGTCGAAAGTTATGCTTGAGAGTAAATTTTTGGTATACACACATTTCTTATAATACAGATGAATAGAAAAAAAGATTCTATTTTAGTTCTTATTTCGGAGAATAGGTAATTAGTCGGAGAATCGGGAATCACGTCTAAAAAGCAGGCCCGCAGTCTGCTCTGGAAGACGGAAAGTTCGACATGAATGTGAGGGAGATGAGTATCCCTGAATTCGTAGAAACTTTTCGTCTTAATTTCGACTTGTCTGCCACTATGTACTTTTTTTTTTTTAAGAACTTATATATTAGCATAGCAATAAATTAGCCGATCCTTCTTCGCACATGTAGCTAAATAAAGCAGTTTCTAAAAATATAATCCACACCAGATATTTCTAAACCGTTACCTTGTATTATGATATAGAGCTCGATGTAAGTTTACTGTATCAGTATTTCTTTACATGTGTTATCTCTCTACTATGTATATCGTATCTTTTATTTTATATATTTTTTAAATATAACGTTTAATATACGTATCACTTAAATATCATATGAATTCCTTCTGTTTGATATTAGTTACCGGAATCAAATGAATATTTTTTTATGTATCAATGAATTGTGCTTATTAGGCTTTATCTCTTCGGAGAAATTCTAATTCACGCAGATCGAAATTCTAGAATTTATTGGTGGAAAGCTACAAACGTTTATTCGCGTCATTAGATCATAATGTATTATTCTGGTTTATATTATATATCAATTTAGCTATTAATACGATATAGAACAGAGATAATGAAGACCAAGTTAGAAACGGTATCACAAAGATTCTTGAAAATATTTTTTCTTTCAATTTTCGGAATAAAATATACAACGTTTCCGATAAACAATTTCGTTTAAAATGTAAATATTTCCGACAAAAACAGCATCCAGTGATGAAATAGATTTTCTTCGAAATGCAGTGACGAACGGGAAGACAATTAGACGAATATGGACGAGTCGGCGAGTTTTGTGTGTGTGTGTGTGCGCCTTCTTTTTTTCGGCGGTCCAGATTCGAGGATCCGATCAACCTTTCGGTCGTCGGGGTCGCGTCCGCAGCCAGCCACTACGTAGGTATCCACTTATAAACACGACCCTACTTACTCTTTCCGTAGTCCTGGCCTCGTAGGACTCGCGTCAGAGCGGTAAAAGGGTAGATAGATACACGGCACGGTATTAGTAGGTATTAGGTGTTGGCCTGGGAACGATTGCACGTGCTGGCGAGGAATCCCATCCCTCCTGCGAGTTCGGATAATTCTTTAAGTGCTTCCTTTCCCCCCGCTCGCGTCGCCGCCACTCACGACTCCGCCGCTCTTACCCGGGGGCCGATCCTCGGTCTCGGGTCTCGACCTCTACCCCCGGCTCGCTACCCATCGGTACCCGACGTGCTCGCGATGCCACTTCAGGATCTATATACGACTCGCTCTCTTTTCCTCTCTTCTTTGTCGTCCTCGCTACCGAGATACTGCCGAGTAGCTTTTAGCAATTTTCCGTATGCACCTACTAATCTCCGCTTCTACCAAGGGGAGACTGAGAAAAATAGATAAAGAGAAAGAGACAGAGAGAGAGAGAGAGAGAGATGCCTTAACGTAATGCCGTTAATCTCCTTAGCGATGCGAAAGTTAAGTGGCTTCAGATTGAATGCGCTGTAATGAGTACACGAGAGCACTGTTCCGATATCAGAAGGAAATTACGCCGTTCTATGTGCATTAGACTCGAGATGTAATTTTAAAAAGGATCAAATCGACAATTGTACCAAGCGACAATTTCAGGAAAGAAGTTATCCAAGTAGATACTAAATAATGTTTATTCATTTAGAAGACGTATAGGTACCGAGACTTTACACTTTTTTTGTAAATACATATATAATAATTTTTCTTGATAAATAGTTACAAATTATAATTTTCAATGGTTAATAATTATTGAATATCATGACACATCTGTAGCAATTTTATTTTACGTTCTTCCTTGTGACGATTAAAATAGAATTGTCCAATTAAAGTTGTTGTAAGCATTTTAATAAAATAGTAATCGTGCTATTCGATAGTGAATAAGAATTTAAATAACGCAACGACGCAACGTTTGACTTTCCGCTTGAATTTTCCTACCGTCCATGACGTTTCCGTTAATTTGTCGATCCCTGCGCGTCACATAGCACGCGTGTGTTGCATCATAAATAGAGCATTACTACCGCAAATTTGAAACGTTGAGTTTCATAATTGCAACGATATTACTACACACGAGGCTCGTAACTTCCACAACTGGTTAGAGCCGCGCGCGAAGCGGCACGCTGTGTCCCCGGTAAATGACATAATTATCCCTGAATGAGTACGCGCGCGGATCGACCCGGTGTAACCTCCGCGAATGAGTAAAATTACTTGCACGGCAGCTAGTTTTCCGTGTTTGCCCGCGATGAACAAAATAATCCTGCCAAGTATCCTATTTGCATGCCGGAATTGTGTTCGCGCGTGCACCCGATATAGCGTCAAGTTTGTCGGCAAGGACATCTCGGGAGGCCATTAAAAGGGGTTGATACCGGCCGGAGCGCTGCCGCAGGAAAGTCAACGAACCGTTTGAAGATGCCTGTGTGAACATCTGGATGAAATTAAGTCGAAACGGCTCTCTTCCGTAGACACGCTGTCTCCGGTGTGTTTCGACAGTTTCATATGTTTTTGGTCCCCATCGCTATTTGCTTAAAATCCGCATCAGTTTCCTATTCCGAACGGAAAAAAGTAGCAGGGACACGGAAAGGGAATGTCTCGCAATTAGTAACGATATTAATAGTCTCTTAATCGCAAGACATGATAATTTTTCGCAGTTAAAAAAATTTTTTTAATTTTTCCAAAGTTTCTCAACGAAGATTATTGATGCTAAATATCTTCTCCGATAAAAATACATAAATAAAAATCTTCGTCACTATTAAAAAAAAAAAATGACTCGATTTTTTTTTCTACGCCATTGAAAGTGACATTTTAAATATTTTGATTAACAATGACATTTAAAATTATTTTAATATATTCAAATATAAAGTTCAACGCATATGTTATGATTAAGAACATAAACTTAGTAATTAAAGAAAAATTTAGAAACCAGGTATGTAAATCCATTTCTCTCACATTAGATTCAGGTTCCAACAAACTAATTAATGAGCAAGAAATTAATGAGCGTTAGTCTGAGCGTAGCGTTTAAGAACTTGTATAAACATTAAAATAGGTAATGCAATTTGTGACACAGACATTATCACAATCGCATCAAATTACGATTTACACTTGGTAGGCAATCCCATTAGAGCCTGGCAAATAGTAATTTCCTACTAACGAGAGAATTCAATAGCATAATTCATTTGAGAAATTATCACATACCGAAATGTGATTCCGTAATGTCTTAATAAAATCGGGATTATAAATACGCGGGGCTTTTTTTCCCCGCAAGCACGTAAGCGCGAGCGGAGCGGCATTAAAATTCCATGGAGTTATCCGTAGTTTTGATATTCCCGCTCGTTTGCCAGTGCGCAGCATTTCCAGCGGGATTTTTTTCCATGCGTTTCGAGCGCGCGCTGTACAATTAAAACAAAAGCGAGGGCGCGAGCGCCGGACAAATACGCCCGGCGCCAGGAAAGCGCGGCAGTGGCGACGAGTATTCGAGGTGCTTCGACATATTCGTGGTTCCGCGTATAAAAAAAAAAAAAAAAAAAAAAAAAAAAAAAAAAAAAAAAAAAAT
>NW_017305288.1:1359308-1359836 GCF_001594115.1 Trachymyrmex septentrionalis
ACCGTTAACACTGCCGTGGCTGAAGACAATCGTCGGTAGGAAAGTCCGTCGTTTCGCGTCCGGATATTACGCCAATGGTGAACAATGCGCTGTTTCGCCGGGTGCAAATGCGAAAAGAATAAGTAAAAAAGAGAGCGAGCGATAGAAGAGAAGAGGAGAGAGAGAGAGAGAGAGAGAGAGAGAGAGAGAAACGCGCGGGCGTTCGAAAGCATCAACCTCACCGCCATAGAATTTATAGGTAATTATTTTTCTCGAACGTACGGCCCGTTCACCAGTATCGAGGATGAGAACGAGGGAGAGAGGTGCTGGCGCGGGGTGTGTAATGGGAGCTGCGAATGAAGCTCGTCAAGCGAGAATCCGCGTCGAACGGCGACTGCCATTGGGCGTGGAAACTAAAGCCAGATCGTGTCGCGGATGCGGGCGTACATTTTCTACGGGATACACTCGTATACACGAAGAACACAGCCGAGGCCGAGATAGAGCGCGAGGGAGAAGGAGGAGGAGGAGGAGGAGAAGGAGGAGGAGGAG
>NW_017305288.1:1359936-1362093 GCF_001594115.1 Trachymyrmex septentrionalis
GCTCGAGGGGTTGGGGTTGGGGTTGGGGTTGGGGGTTGGGGCTGGGGGTATATAACGCGACAATTGCCGGATGCGACCGTTCGTGCGAATTGCGCGCGGGGAACTTAGGTACCGTGTACGCGAATCTCCGCGAGGAGGATACAGGCGTGAGGGAGGGAAGGGGGAGGGAGGGTGGAATGATGAGGGAGGACGAGCGGTGGTAGAGATGAGCGCAGCTCGAGGAGGGCTCGAATGTGAGCGAGGGTGAGGGGTTGTATAGATACGTCCCTGCGGCGGTGGTTTGTAATATTATGATAACCCTCCCTGCCTGCGCGCCTGGCTGCCTTCCTCCCTCCTACACTCTCTCGCTCTCCCTCTCGTTTCCCTCCTACGCGTATACCAGGCGGCCACCCTCTTTCAGCGGCCATGTTGCCGGGAAATATGATTATTGTTATTATTTGCACCCTCCTTCGGTCGTATCCTCCTGACTCCTCACCTCTTCGTAACAGTCCCGTCATCCTACCGGCGTGGCTTCTCTCTCTCTCTCTCTCTCTCTCTCTCTCTCTCTCTCTCTCTCTCTCTCTCTCCTCCATTCCCCTCTTTTCTCTCTTCTTCCTCTTTATTCCTCTCGCGTAGCATCCCCGCAATCGTGCCATCCTGCGTAATGCTCTCTCTTCGTAGCTCCTCTCCTATACATCCCCTTCTCGTCACGCGGATCTCTTTCCCTCTCCCACCGCCGACTCTCGCGTCATCCTGCGACTCCATTCTCCCGCACCCCCGTTCTCCCGTTCTCCGTGTGTAGATTTCTCTCCGCTTTCGGTGCCGCTGGCCGACGAATTGAGAGGAAACGAACGAGAACAGGGCCGAAGTAACCGCCCGTCAACCGAAACCGCTTCCCTCTCTCGCCCCTTTCTCTTCGTCTTTCGTCATGCATCCGCCGTCCGCGTCGTCCTTTCTACCATCCTTCCTGGTCTTCCCCTTTCCTGCGGTTACCCGGAAAACTTTATAAACGCGAAATGCTATCCCTGCGTCGTACTTTTCGGCTCGCTCTAACTCTATCCGTCTTTTTACCTCCCTTTGTTTCTCTCTTTATCCCTCCCGTTCCTGCAGTAACTCCACTTTTTTTCCATCGTTCTCGTTTCTTCTTTCGCTCGTTTCTCCTTCCCCCGCAGCAGCTTTCCACGCGCGGTTCATTCCAACTCGTCCCTGCGGAAACGTTTCATCGACCACCATTCTCGGTTTTTTTCCTTCGGGCTTTTTCTCGCCTCCTCGAACTTTTCTCGCGTATCTAATGCCAAGACTACTCTTCAGCGAGCGAAAATCCCGCGTTAAAACGCTATGCCGCGACGTACGCATTAAATACCGCTACTTGTGATTAATACGTGATATTTTTGCATAAAATGTAAATCATTATCGTGTGCGTGACATTCTTTTCTTGTACCTTTCATATAAAATATTGTCTTACAGCGCAATTGCAATTTTTAGCTCTTTAGAAAATGCACAATTTAGTATGTTATTTTAAATAGCACGCGTCGTGAAAAGTAAGTTGCGTTGTTCACATTGTAAACAATACCGTGACTTTTCGTAATGCAAGCATATGCAAGTTAATTATCGCACGTTGAAAAATAAATATACGAGTTTTAACTTTAGCGCGAGTTGCGTCAGAAATATACAACACATTTGAATTTTAAACGTACATTTAGCGCTAAATGTAGCCATCTAATTCTCATTGCGTTGTCCCATTTCATCTGTTTACATTGCGCGTATGCGATTTTCATATTAAGCACATAAAGCACAGAATCTAACACATTTAGTGTTAAATATACGAGGAAATGGAAGGACCAGATTTTCAGGTGTTAGTTTAACGAAGAATTTATACGTAAATTCTCCAAAGCGTGACCTCTTAATATCGCTTTGCAGTTTTCACTACGATGAAGGCTCGATAGTGCCTTTAAACGAATAGAAATGATAATCACTTTGAAGAAACATGTAGCTCTAATACACGTAATTCGTCGTGAATTCTCTTAATCGTGTTGAGTCTCTCTCGCCGTAAACCGCGAGCGTAGCTATATATAATAGTAAACGTTGAAGATAATAAGGTGCTCGGGAATAGCATGAAACAAAGGAAACGTCAGGTATGATTGAAAATTAAATGGAAATTAATCATAGAGTAAAATT
>NW_017305288.1:1365233-1374549 GCF_001594115.1 Trachymyrmex septentrionalis
TTCTTTTCTTGTACCTTTCATATAAAATATTGTCTTACAGCGCAATTGCAATTTTTAGCTCTTTAGAAAATGCACAATTTAGTATGTTATTTTAAATAGCACGCGTCGTGAAAAGTAAGTTGCGTTGTTCACATTGTAAACAATACCGTGACTTTTCGTAATGCAAGCATATGCAAGTTAATTATCGCACGTTGAAAAATAAATATACGAGTTTTAACTTTAGCGCGAGTTGCGTCAGAAATATACAACACATTTGAATTTTAAACGTACATTTAGCGCTAAATGTAGCCATCTAATTCTCATTGCGTTGTCCCATTTCATCTGTTTACATTGCGCGTATGCGATTTTCATATTAAGCACATAAAGCACAGAATCTAACACATTTAGTGTTAAATATACGAGGAAATGGAAGGACCAGATTTTCAGGTGTTAGTTTAACGAAGAATTTATACGTAAATTCTCCAAAGCGTGACCTCTTAATATCGCTTTGCAGTTTTCACTACGATGAAGGCTCGATAGTGCCTTTAAACGAATAGAAATGATAATCACTTTGAAGAAACATGTAGCTCTAATACACGTAATTCGTCATGAATTCTCTTAATCGTGTTGAGTCTCTCTCGCCGTAAACCGCGAGCGTAGCTATATATAATAGTAAACGTTGAAGATAATAAGGTGCTCGGGAATAGCATGAAACAAAGGAAACGTCAGGTATGATTGAAAATTAAATGGAAATTAATCATAGAGTAAAATTAAAAAAAAAACAGAAAATAAAGAATATATAGGGAAGTTCGATTTTGGCAATCAATTTTCACTCAAAATGATATAGAGAATTGTATAGGGTCGAACTTGTTGACAATGCATGAACAATGTGAGCGTTATGAGTATAATGTATTTCTTTAGAAAATCATATGTTCTAAATTTTAAGGAAATACAGAACAACAGTGCACCCTGAACAATCGCGTTTCTCATATTCATAATTGTCTGTAAACATGATTAATATTATTCGCAATTGAAAAGTAGATAGTACGTTTCAAACAGATGTACCTTTATTACATAAAATTCGTAAAATAATCAAGACTGCGGGAGACAATATTGGAAAACGAAAAGGAATAGATGGGAAAAAATGTTGGAAGATAGGTATTGAGGAATAATAGGGAAAAGTGCGAATAATGAAAAAATAAAAAGGTACGATTAAGATAAAGGAAGATTAAGAAGAAGATTCTGAAAAGAAAGTATAATAAAGTTGGCATGTTAGTTGTGACACATACTTAGTAACACATAAATACAATAGGAGAGTGTTGATTAGTGAACTGATGCTTGTTTCAGGAGCCACTCGATCGTTGTTAAATCTAGACGAATAGAGCGCAGCGACGCGCTACAGAGAGAGAGAGAGGGAGAAGGAGAGGGAGAGAGAGAGAGAGAGAGAGAGAGAGAGAGAGAGAGAGAGAGGGAGAGAGAGCAAGAGAGAGACATAGTTCCTAGTATGAGTAATTCTCTGTAAACTCGACTAATCGTGTTATTCGAGCTCGAGTCGGGGAGCGGGCACGCGTAGTTATGTAATGGTAGCGTTAAAGCGTTAATAAGGATCGCGGTGGTGCTTAAGAACAGAATGAAGAAACGAAGGAAATACGCGGGCGATACGCGTCGAAGGTGGTAGGAGGCGAGAAGAAGGGACGAACGGTGGAAAATGGTGAAGGATGAAAGGGAGCGTGCGGGGAAGGAAGTGGGGGCGGTTGGTCTTTCGGTCGTGGTAGTCACGGGAGTCGTGGTAATAAATGGGCAACACGAGCGCTTATAAGGGGGTAGGTAATCTAAAGCTTTGGAGGCGGTGGCGCAACGGGGGCTGTCGAGAGAAAGAGCAGGCGAGGGAGGCGAGAGAGGTAAAGGAAAGAGGAGGAGAAGAAAGAGAGAGAGAGAGAAAGAGAGAGAGAGAGAGAGAGAGAGAGAGAGAGAGAGAGAGAGAGAGAGAGAGAGAGAGAGGGGGAGAGAGAGCAAGAGAGAGACATAGTTCCTAGTATGAGTAATTCTCTGTAAACTCGACTAATCGTGTTATTCGAGCTCGAGTCGGGGAGCGGGCACGCGTAGTTATGTAATGGTAGCGTTAAAGCGTTAATAAGGATCGCGGTGGTGCTTAAGAACAGAATGAAGAAACGAAGGAAATACGCGGGCGATACGCGTCGAAGGTGGTAGGAGGCGAGAAGAAGGGACGAACGGTGGAAAATGGTGAAGGATGAAAGGGAGCGTGCGGGGAAGGAAGTGGGGGCGGTTGGTCTTTCGGTCGTGGTAGTCACGGGAGTCGTGGTAATAAATGGGCAACACGAGCGCTTATAAGGGGGTAGGTAATCTAAAGCTTTGGAGGCGGTGGCGCAACGGGGGCTGTCGAGAGAAAGAGCAGGCGAGGGAGGTGAGAGAGGTAAAGGAAAGAGGAGGAGAAGAAAGAGAGAGAGAGAGAAAGAGAGAGAGAGAGAGAGAGAGAGAGAGAGAGAGAGAGAGAGAGAGAGAGAGAGAGAGAGGACCACACGATGAAGAGGAGGTAGGCTAAGCGGGGTAAGGAGGGGGAGGGGGAGAACGGTGTGTGTAGGGTGAGAGGGTCTGGTTGGAGGAAAGCATAGCGGAGGAAGGGGCGGATAAGGGTGGTTACGAGCGAGGGTGTGAGATAAGGTATAAGGTGGGTAAGATGGCGGACAATTTGCCGCTCGACTACTCTTGCCCGCACCCCTCCCTGGACGATTCCAACCTCCACTTCCTTCGATCCCCCTTCCGGTCTATGTACCGGGTAATAGATGTTCCTCCTTCACGACCAACGCGGAGACGGAGACGTTGAACGCGCGCGCAAAACCTTACGCCATCCTCCTTTATCTCGTGACTTCTTCCCTCGCTCTCGCCTTTCTCTCTTGCGGCAAGACAGAGGGAGACAAGGGAACGACGGCCGGGGAGGCAAGCGCATGAACGTGCGTGACGGTGAGAATTGCGCGTGCACGTGAGGCATGTACGTACGTATGTACATACACATACATACATATATACATACATACGTACATAGATACGTACACGACCGAGAGTTGCGGCCGCGTTTCACCTACACGGAAAACTACCGCTCTGACGGAATACAATCGTCGGTGGGTACGTAGGTATTTAAACGTTCTCCACACAGTCACACTCACCCTGTGCTGCCGTCGCGCGATCCAACCCCGCCACCCCCTCACTTTCACCCCTTCTTCTCGTCCGCCCCCTGAACCGTTTCCGTCGACGTCCCCTACGCCGGCAGACCGCACCAGCGTGCTCTCTCTTAGCATTCCATCCGCCATCTTCTCACTTAATAAAATAATTACCCCGGGCCAATTAAGCGTTCCCCTCTACGCCGTTCGTTCGTTCGTTCCTTCCTTTATGCGAAACCTCGTGCGCGTTCGCCAGTCGGCTTTCGGGCTTTCGCCGATATAATAACGCGGCACACGTTATTTTACCGTTTATTTGTTATCGTTTTGCGTGGCGAAAATCTTAAGGAATGTCGACTAATTGGCACGTTATATCTGTGCGCGTTCGCGCGACTGAACTTCAGCCTCATTATTAGAGCCGTAGTTACATAGACTTGGTTTTTTTTTATTGTAAGCGACTTTACGTAACGTATTTTCGAAGATACGGCAAACAATTCTAACAAAATTTAATCGTGTATTTTTTGCATCAATTACTAAATTTATTTATTTATTAAAAATTGACGCAGAAAATTTTCGTAAAAATATAAATATAGTAATTATCTTTTTAGTTATATATGTTTAAATATTTTTTCGGAGATTAATATTAATCCTTCGCAATTCATTAAATATAAAAAAAAAAGTTAATATTTTGTATCAATGGTTTAATTTGTAAAATTAACATCCGTTCTCTTACTCAATAAAAATGCAGTTAAAGATCCGTATTCTACAGTGTTAGTGTTACTATATTCGATTTGATTGAATGTATATACGAAAATATGTATTAATCTTTTTCCAAAAAAAGCATAAGTACATCGTGCTTTAGAAATATATGTATATGAACTTCACATCAGCGGTGAACTCTTTTGACTATTCTTGAAGCTTATAGTCGTTTACGCTCGATTTTATTAAGAAACACCTACTTTACTTTCCAACGATGAAGGGATATCGGTTAGAATTACGATAAGAGCTTGCGAAGATGGCACCACTTTTAAGCTGAATGGTTCATCTGTTACAAGATGTCTGCTGCGACATTAACACGTCGTGTTTTCGGTCAACAAATATCTAATTTCGTCGGTTTGACAGTTTCGGTGTTGTCTCAGGTATCAAGAAGGTACAAATGGAAACTCGTGCAGCTACCAGAAGTGGGCACAGGCAAAGCCTTTCGAAGAATCGTCCATTTCAAAGATGACTACACGGTGAAGCCTTTGAAAATTACGAATCTAGCAGGCAGAGATCCTATCACAGGTACGTGAGATAATATCGTTATTCCAGTATCAGCTTTTCTTTTTGAAATTTATCTTACCTTTACTAATAAGTTCTTTACAAATTAATGGGGATAAAACTCAATATTGCGTGTCGTATACCGTGCATAGATTGTTACTATTCTCGAGAGGTCTGACCTCTACTGGCGAAAGTAGAAAACTATTGGTAGATAATACAGATATTTTACGTATCGGCTCAGATTAGGCGCGATTTATTTCATTGAGAAAGAGATTTGATATTATATATTACGAACATTATATATCACAAAGTACATATGTATATATAATTTTTATTGATTTATAATAATAGATTGTCTATTATTCATACGATAATCTCTATGTTAGAAAAGATTGTTTCTGAATTGAAATTAATTCCCATTTAATATCGATACTTTTGGTTAAGATAAATATTTTTTTCAAATCACGGATATAATTTGTAATCTTATTCGAAGCTAAATTAACCATTAGTAAATGAGTGAAAATAAAGAAGAATGAATCGCTTTTATGAAACAGGCAGAGTAGTAGCCAAGGGTATCGGGGGTGGTATAAAGCACAAGTATCATTGGATCAAGTGGATCAGGAATGGACCTGAGGACCTAAACGAATCGCCAAAGGAAGAAAAAGTCCTAGAGGTTTTTAAGGATGGTTGTAGAACGAGTTTTGTCGCGTTGGTCGGTACCAATCGCGAACTGAAATATATTTTAGCTACGGAAAACATGAAACCGGGCGACATAATACGTACTCATCGAGGAATACCGCGTAATCCTGTGAGACCCTCAGAGGGAGATGCCTATCCTCTTGGTGCTTTACCAATGGGAACTCTCGTTCATTGTGTAGAAAAGTATCCGGGATTGGGTGGGTTCCTAATTCACACTGCGGGTACCTTCGGAATACTAATAAAGCGAGAGGAAGATCGTGTGGTAGTACAGATGCCTAGTAAGAAATTATTTAGTCTTCATGAGTCGTGTATGGCTACGGTTGGTCGATTATCGAATATCGAACACGATTCTACTCCAATTGGTAGCGCACAGAAAAATCGAGAATTGGGAAATCGCCCGAGGAGCGGTTTATGGCAACGTAAAACTGGTAGATTTGGTCGTAAAATTAAACCACCACCTCGTGTACAATATGTTGGCGATAAAAAAGTGACATTATATGATGTGCTTGTTTTGAATAGCCATCACAACGCTTAAACTAGATATCTCAGATAAATTGCAGTTATGGGTTAAGATATATAATAAATGCTCGTTTCAAATACTCAACTTTGAATTTTATTGTCTTCGTCACCCTTTCTCACTTAACAAGGAAAAACATTTAGACATCTCTTAAATTCTAAGATATTCGTTATACATACATAGGCCGAAAAACGAGAGATATGTATGCGTTTGGACGTGTATCCAGGCTAAGAGACTCATTTCTGAATCGTAAGCAGGGTGTTTACTATCTAAGAAGTCTAAAAATCTAGGAAGTCTCAAAGATTTTTTTATTCGAAAACATTAAAATATTTTATCACAATTCAAAAAATTTCTGTGTAAAGAATTTGAGAAACAATTTTATATGAAAGTTGGAACAAGGAAGATTAAGTGGATTTTTAATAATTCTTTTTTTTTTTTTTCCAAGATTTGACTAGACATCCCGATATAATCGAGTTTTTGCAAATTCTTATCTCATGATCACACATGATATTTATGAAAGTATAAGTATCAACAAGAACGAATCACTTATGAATCGTTGGAAGTCCATGATAATATATGCTTTCGAATGCTCGGGAATGTTTCGGGAATGTATATACCTGAGTTTCAATGATAGGCTGTTCTTGGAATGATAAAAATTCAAGAACTGTATGATTTTTGTTCACGTTTAAAGGCCCTTATTGTAATATACAGTTTCCAGATTAGTATCGTGCAATCGTACTTTCTCTCGTATATCAGGTTCCAGTTGATTTATTGAAATAGGAACGCGCTGTGCGAAGAGAGCACAGCAAAGCGGCGTCGCAAAAGTGAGACACACTCCGCAAATTAAAACTTGAATTGGTCCGGCAGCCCATTTCGCATTACGTAACAGCTGTCTTCGATCTAGATAATTCATTACTATTGGTGCCAATACTGCAACAATAAAATAAAATGCTCTCCATTGTCGTATCTTCACATATGATATTTATATCGATTTCAATAGATTGTTTTAAAGAAGAAATGTAAGTTTTCTAGAAAAAAATATAGAGCTATTTAAATAGTCAATAATAATATAGTTATATATATTTATATAACTTTTGTTCATGAATGATTTGCTATTTTATATTCATAATAATATAAATATAGAAAGACATCGTATCGTTAAAATTATCGTTAATTGACGTTAATGAGCGTAATCGGCTCTCATTATCAGTGATAAACTCGGTTAGAAATTTTATTAATGAAATATTATAAAAAGTAAATGCAAAAACGAAACCTACTCATACTCGGAGAGGCCATAAGTATACGCGATAATGTCACGGTTGCTATTGCCTGTTTAGCCGCTCGTTTACTGTAGCCGACTTTCGTGCCGTCCTCGGTTTGTAATTCAATACCATTTTGAAGTTCAGTGACTCTCATAAGAGGGATATTCACACAATTAGCCGCCGCAACTGCCGCCAGTGGCACTAATCGGCCTGCCAACGGTGGTCCACGTTGAGCGAGACGGTTCAGAGTCAATGCCGTTAACACGGCGCCTCCCGTAGCGCCGATGTAACTCTGCGCTAACGTTTCCACTGGAATCGGACTCGATCCACTACGGTTCGTATAATTTACTATGGCATTGAATGACTGATTGACCCATTGCCAGAAAATTACAGCCGGCGTTGATCTACAAGTGACAATTTTTATATAATTTTTATATAATCGCATCGCGATAATTTTCATACAGCTATTAGAACGCATTTTTTTATATAACTATTAGACAGGCAGATTTAATCCACAATCTCTTTAACGACTTCTTCTAAATGATAATAATTTTCTGAATGTTTCTCGAATGATTCTAAATTTTACGTTGTTTAAGATCGAGAAATAATATTATATTTGAGTCTTTTGTTTATTTATATTCATTTGTTTCTGTTTAAAACTTTGACCGTTCGTCGAAAGATATAATTATCAAAATTATATTACTGTATTCTAAAATTATTCTAATAGAGGTACAATTATATCTACAAGTAATACTGTTTTAATGTGTCTTAACGGAGGCATTTAGAATCATAATATTTGAGTGTTGTTATCGCGTTGTCGTAATAATTAGTTTTCGCGTGATAATTTCGATTACGTACTTGTAAAATGTCATCATACAGCCGGTTATCATCATATTCATGGGAACTTGCGCGCTCATACGGCCTATTAACAGCATTTTCTCCCCGGTATCGGGGTGATAGGCGCTATCGTAAAGATATTTGCATCTCCATAATTCGTTTTCGGTGACTCCTTGTTTTTCTAGGCCCTCACCCTGTCTGCAACGGGGATAATATCAAGATTACATGCGGATGATCGTTATTTCATACATAATTACGCAGTGAACAAACAAATTGCATTACGTTAATATAAAAGTGAAAATATAAGAAATGATTTGTAACATGTAAATTAAAGATATATTTTTTTCGATAAAGTTCGCGAACACGCGATAAGCAATTCTGCTAGTAAATGAAACTCCAACTCAAGGCGTAAAAAAAATGCCACTGCAACATAACAGTCTAACACACACTACGTGTTCTCTACGTGTGTAGTAAAACATATGACATCATCGTGTTGATTACGCGGTAACCAACTGAGCGGATAATAAAGAAGAACTAATTATAGCTACGGCTACCTGTATTTCGTGACGACATCACGCGCGCGTTCGAGTTGCTGGCTCGTGGCGAAGACATTAAGCGGGTTTGTTACCGTCAAGAAGTGCAATGCCCTTCCGCGGTAAGTGCTCTGATCCCAGTACGGTTTATCAATGTCTATTTCCTTCGGCGCTTCCCTTCTTCCAAACATCTTTTCAGGTTTTCCCTCCTAACGTTCTTTGGGCTTGGTTGGCTGTATCCTCTCTTCCTCCACCTACGTTCACCTATTCTTCCCCACTTCGCTGTCACGACGACGCGTCAGTGAATCGTCGTCGTGTTTTCGTCACACCTGCACATCTGCTGGGAATTCGTCAGCCTCCAGAGAAACGGACATGCGTGACGTTTTACAACTGTACGCAAGACAGGCTGATCACCCAGCTCCCAGCCGACTGAGTCCCGCTCCAGAGTCCAGTCACTGAGTGATCTCCTCTCTCTTTTTCTCTACCACGCTCCGCTTCCACACGCTCGGCGCCGTTTCTTCCTCTTCACTCCCCTTGTTCGATCCATGAGCCACCGTGTCGCTGGTGGCTTTGCCTTTGCCGACTCTCATCGATAAGGCTTGGTGCGTGCGCACAAACCGTCCAGCAGTATCTACGTTTGGCGGATTTACCACGAGATGGTGGCACGCTGAAAATTTCTTCGTGTGTTAATTGATACGAATTTATTAATGTAATTAAAAAGATTAATATTAATTTTACAAACATTGGACGCGAGAAAAACTGAGTTACATTTAATGAATTTGATAAAATAGTATGTTATAAAAAGAAAAAAATGAAGATAAAATGATTATGTTAATCTTGCAAGTATTGCCTTACTGGCGTTACATTGATATTATTTTGATATTATATTTCAAACGTATGATGATCCAATGAATTTCAATATTGAGTAAAAGAGGAATGTGATTTATTATTGTCGAAGAAAATGTTTCTTACGAATAGAGAGAGAAGGATAGTAATAGTAATATATTGACTGAACATTTGTAATGAGTCTCTGAAGATGGCTCAATAAAGAAG
>NW_017305288.1:1374649-1375768 GCF_001594115.1 Trachymyrmex septentrionalis
GAGAAGGATAGTAATAGTAATATGTTGACTGAACATTTGTAATGAGTCTCTGAAGATGGCTCAATAAAGAAGCGGAAACATGTAATACGTATTTTACGTATACGAATTTTTATACATTTAATATATTATTATACATTACAGAATACTGATATACATGCTTAATTACACGTTGACTCTTATGTGCTCTTCACATCTCTGTATTGTTTTTTAATAGTAAAGTACTCTTATTATTTTAATTGTAATCATTTAATGTCTCCTATTTTTAAATATAACGCTTAAAAGTTGACAGATATCTAACAAAATATTTACTTAATTATATTAGAAGTATTTCTATAGATATTTCTATATTTCTATATTTCTATATTTCTATATTTCTATACTTTGAACAAAACTTTTATTTATATGAATTCATAATTTTTTTATATACCATACGTACACACTTACATTGATAATATCTCAAGTCTATATTTTCTTTTATAAATTATAAGATTATTGTATTTTTATTATATACCGGATATTACATTTAAATATTATGCAATATCTAAATAGATATCGTATAAAATAAATGAACACATTATCATTGTGATTTAATGTGCTTGCATTTTTAATTAGTGCATTTAATTGTCAAATGAGTTTTCTGGGACAAGAAAATTCATTTATAAGGTGATAATACTGCTAAGTGGCCTTACTAATTAAACACATACTCGTGATAATAAAGAAACTTTTTATTACTATGGGTATAATCCTTTTAGTTAGCATAATAGAATTGCGGCTCTATTAAATATATGAACATATATTTCATACATTATGAGGCAATAGTATTAAAATGTTATTTTTTCCTAATCTAATCGACTATTATATTAATAATATAAATAATTAATAATTATGTTTTATACGCGTAGCATTATGATATCAGCATATAATTATTAGTTTAATAAGGATTGTTTTTCTTTTTTATTACAAATTTATAAGCACTTTATGTCAGAGTTTAACACAATCTTTTGATAATATGAAAGGTAGTGTTCTACTTTTATTATAATTATATAGTAAGATTAATGATATCTAATTTTAATGACATTAATCTTAACTTCTACACACGTCAACAATTTTATGAATGAT
>NW_017305288.1:1375868-1380648 GCF_001594115.1 Trachymyrmex septentrionalis
GTATTTTTTACCCACGATCAACATTGGATTCGGTAATATTCCAATCTTATAATACTTATTCGAAAAATTAAATACTATATATAAACATCTGACACTGATCTTGAAATCAATATTTCGTATTGAGGAACAAAAAAGAAGAATTTGTGTCAAGTCTAACTAAAAATGAGTAAAGCATAAAAGGATCAAGTGCGCAATGTGATATAATCTTTTAAATTATATAGAATTATATCCAACTATTATCATGCAAATCTGATATTGATATGATAATTACGTTTCACCACTTATTAGTGAGGGTACTGTGTCAATCCTTGATGTCAATAGCTAAGTTATACAACCTTATATTATTATTTGATTAGCATATTTTTAATGTTATATGTGTCAACGTGATAATTCAGCAGACTTTCTAAATCTTATTAAGTATTATATGACTTGATATAATTTTAATAGCGCAATTTAAGTTTATCATTCTCTTGTTTTTAGCTCAATTATTTGATATTACTTTGGTCTGATATGTTTGTTTTAATTCATTATCTGCACATTATGACACAATAATTATGAGCCAACAAGTTTTTAGTATGCTGTGTATATTTGATTAAACTCATATATTTAGTTGACATTTTTAGTGTACAATGCGGTAACAGCTTTAATGTTGACATTTAATTATCATTTTCTAATTAAAAAATAATTAATTTCTGTTAAAAAATGGATCAGATGTGATTGTGAGTGATGTTTTATTTTTTAGCGAAAGGCGCGCGATCTGCGAGATAGATTGTGCCGTTGAATCATACAATCCTATCAGCACTAATTAAATGCGGTGACCGCAATCAAATCGCAATTTCAATGGCCGAAATGCCAAAAAACTTTTTATAAAATTTTGTTAAATTTATATTTATATTATCGCGATATCCTTAATGGGAGTTATATAAATTTTTACGTAACTTTTATGATGTTAATTTTAATTGAGAGAATACACACACACAAAAACATATATGTGTATATATCAAGGCGCGTCATCATGCATAGCTCACATTCCAAACTAAAAGATAAATATCTATTAATTTCCCTACAGCAAAATACTTTAACTAATGTATGTCACGTGCAATTTTCTGTGAAATGGAATACAGAACGAGTGTGTATCAGTATTTTATGAGAAATATAAATATTAAGAAAAGATATTCATTAGATGATTGTGTGACATCTGACAGAATAAATAAATTAATTTGTCTTACAAAACTATATTCCACATATTTATTTTTATTATATTTCACAGTAGCTTGTTAGAGAATTTATTCTTATACTATCAACGAGAAATTTGAGAAAACATTTGCTGAAAGAAATAATGTTGAAGCGCTAATACGATAGTTCACCGGGCGATAATTTACGAAACAACGTTTAGTTAGCACCGGATAAGTTAGACATAACCATCCGCTAATGCTTGTTTTTTTTCTGTGTCACATTTCATACCAGGATGATAATAATAGAGATGCACTACTAGCCTACTTACATGTTTGAGTATGGAACCGGGACCGAAAATGAAGTGTACGAAGATGGAAAGGAAATATGAAATGTAGAGATTGTGGAAGGTTACAGAAATGCACATTCACTATGACATCAAGATATATTTATTTGCGGGTGCACGCATATCGCGTTATTCTCCTTCAGATAAGTATCTCATCTCATGCGAAACATAACAGGTTTTTCTATGTGTACATTATATTGAAGATTCAAAAACTTGTATTGAAATACCAGTTACTGATAAGAATACTTCCGACACATTGTATATAGGTATCTTCGTAATCAAAGTCATAATAATTTACCGTTAAAAATTTTTGGAGCATAATACTTTTCAATCGGATTTAACCTCCGTTAAATTCTATTAAGATATGACATGGGATTATTCTGCACGTGAAAATACTTTTTTTCATATGAAAATTTAAGAACGGAAATTCTTAATTTATAATAAAAAATATAGCTAGAATATCTTTTGAATAAAGAATTCTAATTTTTTTTGATAAACAATCGCTGACTTTATTTAACTATTTCCTTAGGTGTTCGCAGTTTTCTACTCTCTCTACTTATCATCTCTTTTGATTTTCATTTTCTTTTACTTCATTTTTGTACTATGAAATGTTAATTTGTTGATATCAATATCTATCTGACTTCTCGTATCACTTTTATCTATTACCGCGAATAATTATTATGCTTGTGATTGTTGACAGCAATTTGCTCTATTTGATGATATATGATCTTGACACGATAACATCAGACACAGTATAATACATAATACCCTTCTCTTCGTAACCAAATATGGCTTTGTGAACGTATAATTTTATTGGTAATTAAACTAGATGCAGTGGGTCGCATTTATATTGCGTGCTAGAATTCAATAGCTATTATACACTCGAGAAAAGAAACGTTATCATAGTGCTCTTATTTCTCTAATTCTATTACAAAAGTCATTTCATTATGTTATATCTACAATCTTGGTTGATTTATTTTGACCATAAACACTAATACATGCAGCAAAAATGAATTTCGCGCACTTTACACATGAGTTTCTAAGCAGCTGCAATTATGTCTGTTTATATTGACATTTTAGGAAGATATTTTCTATGAGACTGTGGCATAGTTTCTATTTCAATAATTTGATACGATTACGATACCATGGCAAATAGTGAAAAGCAAACGATTCCAATTTTGTTGTTATGAATATTAATAAGCGGATCCAGTTTAACCAGATATTACCAAATTTATATTTACGCTATTTTGCTTACTTAAGAAATCACAAACTTACGATGAGTATCATTTGACACTTTAATCCGTATATTATATTTCTTTAGTGTTATTTATTGTAGATAAGATGTTGTTTTGAAAGAAATCAAAAGCTGATTGATCGAGCGATCAAATATTTCGATTTTATCTTTGAATATGATTTAATCGATCGATGATGATAGTTGTGGAATAGTGATTGCATAAATATGGATCGAAAGTATAAATGATTTTATCTCCATATTTGTAAGAGTTTGATGGAAGATGGCATGGATATAGTAGACATCGACTTCTAGTTCGTTTATTTAAAAGAAATATAATATATATTTCAAAGCAAATTATTTTAAACATTAATAATTAATTTTATTAAATTCATAGGATAAGAAGAGAAGGGAATAGTGTTCAAAAAGAGAGATTATTCATGGTGATTAAATTTTGGAAATATATAATACACTTATATAATATAATATAACTAATATAATAACATTAGAAGATAAATCTATTTAGTTCCAATTAATAATGTAATGTTATTATATGGCTTGCGAATATAAATAGTCGTAAAAGTAGATTTTTATTAAAAATAGATTAAACATAGAAGAATGAAAAATATGTACCTCGATTTTCTGATTCGACCGTGAGAACTCAAGAACTCGGAAGAAATGTGCATCTTCTCTTTATATTTTCTGTGCGATTATTGTGCATGACAATTTGTGGTTTAAAATGTTGATGACAGAAAGACCTTAATCGATGCTCTTCCAGGTTAATTTGAAGCATTTCTCTAGTCACGGACTAGCCACTATATATGACTTCAAATACGTGTTTACTTCACGTGAATTAATGAGTTAAACACAAACTAATAATATTCAGTAAAATGATGCGTGATACACAGTGCGAATAGATATCATTAGTTATATTTGCAATATAACTTCCGTCCGAAAATTTAAAATTGTTTTTACGAAATTTAGTTTATACAAATATTTTTTTCCGCGAAAATATGTAAAAGCGATTTTATATTTATAAATATTTCATTTTTTTATATAAATTAATTTTGTATCAATGTTTTTAACAATTATTTCGCATTGTTTAAAATGTTTCTTAGACATTAAAACAATACATTTTATTTGATTAAAAATGTATGGATATTTAGCAATATTATTTATGTGACATGTGTCTGCCATTGTTTATATAACTGTGCATATAATAATCTTTATGAAATAGGCCATAAATGTCACAAAGTAACCGTAGCTAACTAAACCACTGAGATAAATCTCGCGCGTTCAGGATGGATATTAACGATTGGTCGCGGCTTTTAACGTAGAATGAAATAAAATGCTTGTAACATTATTGTAAATGTGCGTCAAGGTTAACGTCTGTGAAGTCTATGCTTGTGTTCATTTTTATTTATTTTTGATATCAGATCTGGATTTTATCATAAGATTGTCGAAGTGATTTATTGACAACGCTAAAATAAATAATTTACTTATATAACCGCAGAATCTCTGTTTGCAAACAGAGACGTATTTGAGGAAAATCGAATATATCACTTATTTTTAAAAAGACATCAATTATGAATATACATATATCGTATAAAATTGTGTTAACAATATATTTTGAATTTTCAAATTTCTATTTGCATTCTATCGCAAAGATATATAACGCTGTCATTAATCTTTGCTAAAGTAATTATTCCCTAAAGGATTATACTCGGATAAAAAAACGTGTTTTCTTCTTTATAAAATATTTTTCTAATCTCTCATACCTTCTTTAAAACAAACGACGACAAACTCACATTCCATATAGCGTAGAAATTTTTAATCGCTAGACTTCAATTAACAAAGTTCGAACTGTGATTAATGATGTTAAAAAAGATACTGATCTTCACCGCAGACAGTTTCTTGCACCTCTCTCTGGAATCTCTTTTTCAAACGAGAATGTGTAACAAGCTGGAATATTGAGATCCGGTAATTGGTTGCTGCCATTTGATATTACCACTTCGTATCCTGTCGACGTA
>NW_017305288.1:1380748-1383029 GCF_001594115.1 Trachymyrmex septentrionalis
TGTTGGATCAATTGGTTGCTGCCATTTGATATTACCACTTCGTATCCTGTCGACGTACTGGGTCAACCGGGCAAAAGAGTAAACAGGTTATATTGCGAATCAGCAAGCATGCGTTTCACCCACTAGGCTCGCCCATGGTGCGACGTCTTCTTGCCTCCTAAGCCTCACAAGCCTCGGCTGCAAACATCGATGAACGACAGGTATCTTCGTCGCGCATTGCTCTGTAACCGCGAGTGAAAGCAGGTGCGCACATGAACGTACGTGCTCGACATACTCAAAGAATGGCATGTTTGTTATCCACTCTTGGCCATTACAACCCTGTCGATGCGTGTCGCGCACGAAAAACGATCTTTCGGTGATATTTCTCTATGCAGATGCGATAGATCGAGTTTCCAGGCCAGTGGAGTAAGTTGATGCCTATTAGCTTTGCATACAGCAAAAATTTATTGCCTGAGCATAGTGGGTTAACAAATCGTATTTCTTTTGTGACCCGAAAAATAACGTTTGATGAACGTTTCCGGTTTTAAGAGTTTCTGCGTTCACATCGAATTATCAGCGATTGCATAGAGGCGTCTAGTAAATGCATTATTACGAATAAAAATCAGAGTTGATAATTACGGGTTTTACGCTTGATGCGTACAAGATTTTCCAGTTTTTAATTTTCTATGAAGTAAGCTCTTCCATGCGATAACTATCTAAGTTACAGGATTTATAACGTAAATGGTTAGTTGTAAATGATTTGATGTTAGTAAATGATTTATAACGTGAATGAGTGGTCGATTATTAAAACTTGATTGAGTCAGTAAAAAATTGTCGATAGCGAATGTATTGCTATGCATAATATAAAATAGATATAAAAATATAATCTTAAAACGTACCTATGATTTCAAGTAAAAAATGTCGTATGTAAAAATCATGAAATTGAAGCATGACACAGAGATTTAAATTTTTAAAGAGACGGTGACAGATTTTTTTATTATTTATTCTTATTTGTTTACTTTATGTTAACGGTATGTTGCTTGAATTATGTTTGCTTATTAAGTCGTGTTTTAAAATAAATCAAATATGCTGAGAAAATTAGATTTTAATTAAAGAAGAAAAACAATTTCTAAAATTGCACTGGATTTTTAAACAGTTTGATGCAAGGCCAAAGTAAAGCAGACGACTGTTGTGCAAACCGGTTACGGAAAAGAGGCTGTACCGCTAACGTGTGTATAATATCCTGATTCCACTTGAAGAGTGCAGTGGCGTTAATAGGTCAATCAATTGCCTTCTATCATTTGCTTCTTGTTGATGACTTATCGCACTTTGCCGGTTATTATATAATAGCCAATTTATAACATTATATACATATATTTTCTTATACTTTTTCTTATTTTTTAATAATTTGCAATGATTTTTACAACGAAAACTCTTTTTTCTTCATATTTCTTAACATTCGATATTAAATTTTGTCACAAAATTAAAATTTTTAATTGAAATTAATTTGATTATAATATTTTATAATAGTATCTTACATTAAATTGCATTCTTGTATTTGAATTTATGAGAAATTCTAAATTTTTAATTAAGTTTAGAACAGAAATTTATTGAGATCTTGACATTTGTTTGGTAAGAAAAAATGAGATTCAACATTAAAATTATACGAAATTGCATGGGATATGATTTCAGATTTTGCTAGTAAATGAGTATTTTCTCAAAAAACAAATTAGTATGTCCAATTTTACAAAATTTCCGCTATACCAAGAGATAATTTATGAATTATAACGTTACCTGTTATTATCTATGTTAAAAAAAACTGAGCGACCGTTGCGGGTGGGTGCACCAGAAAATGTAGTGCTTCTACCAGCCACGAGGAATGTCGCAATTATGTGGAGGAGAATGTCGCGGAGAAGACCCTTCGTTAAATCTTTAAAACGGCTAACGGAAGAATAGTAATTGTTATCACGGTGACACGTGCAGCTTCTTTTCTATAAATTCGAGATAGAATTTCTCACTTGCTAATCGTGTGATATAGAAGGAAAATGTAATGTACAATGTTTAATATAGTATAGTTCACCACTGCTCCTCCAGCTATTAGTCTTCGTGAAATATCTTTCTGGTTGTGTGCTAGCTATTAAGCCGACAGTCGTGCGGCTGTGATATACCGTTAAAATTATATACTTGTCAAAAATAAGGACATATTCTTTCGATGATCTTCGATTCTAATCTTTGGATCGATCGAGCAATCAAGTTGGGGTCTTTTAAGGTAAGTTTAATTGTTTCTTTCATATACAAATGC
>NW_017305288.1:1383129-1411344 GCF_001594115.1 Trachymyrmex septentrionalis
TAAGGGGGTCTTTTGGGGTCTTTTAAGGTAAGTTTAATTGTTTCTTTCATATACAAATGCTTATTAAATGTTTTTTTCTATTTTTTTTTAAGTATGAAAAAGCAAGAAAATAATTTGCGAAGAATATTAATAAATCTATCGCAAAGTATCTTTGCAATATCGTTGGATAATCTTTCTAATACTTTTTCCTCAATCTTAAAATATCCGGTTTAATGTATCACGAATTTTATGGTGCGATGAGTTTGTCTCATTGTCATTACATGGAATTTCCACGACCAGCCAACGACCATCAGCGAGTCCTCGAGTGTTTCTCAAGAGTACCGTGTAGAATGCAGGCGCAATCTCTGTATAGTATTATCTAAGCCATGGACCGTTACCCCCACCGACCTAAATGCACGCCGTATAAATGGTCAGAACACCTTCTAACCACTGTCAGTGAGCGTGTGCACCTAATCTTGCTTTTCTGCATCATCCTGCATCATTCTGTGAAAAGAGTGCGCGATATTTTTTATGCGATAATCTTTCGTATCATATAGCATCACTTATGATTTTTTTTGATTAATTACGGTATTCACTTTCGATGCGATGCATCTCGATGATTCGTATAATTGATGACCATCATGAGAAACAATAACAATGACTGTACAGAAATTCGATGCGAGACAGGTGATCGTCACAATTCTCTGCAATGAAATATAAATTAGTTGATCGAAACTAACAAAATCCAAATCAATAGTGTAAACTTAAAGTCATTGATCTAAATTATGAAGTGCGGATATTTCGGAGTTATTGAGTGGTCTCGCAAAATCGGATATCCAAGAGTGATTGAAGTATCGTGCTGGATGTTTATTTTATTAATTGTTTGTTCACGACGGACTCACTCATTGGCTTTTGATAATACAACGGATCTTTTTGTTCAAAAATGTGAAATGGAATGCGATTTAAAGAGAGATTATACAACTTGTGGCAAATATAAAGCCGCGAAATGGTTAAATACAATAGTGAGAGAAAAGGTACGTGTTTGCTATTTGTGATTACATAAAATTCGATTATATCCCAAAAATTAGAAATGAATAATCTACATTGCATAACGTTAACTGTAACAAAGAAGCAATTTAATTCTAATCCTAATTAATTCTGTATCTTGTTAACATTAAGATTGTAAGTGTGTATAAATTTTTAATTAAAAAAAAAGAATTATCAATATAAATTACATATCAATGTAAATTAGTTAATTAAAATAAATAATTATAATTCAGGAATTTAGTTACGGACCATTTCGAATAATAAGGATACCATCGATTCACAAGCAATCCTTTTTACCCTATTTGCCACGTTCTCGGGCATTTAAAAGTGGTATAACAGAAGCTCTGAACTTTGTTAGAGACAGTGTAGAGGATTTATTGACAAAACGTGCCATTGTATATACGATAGACAACTCGGCAGTTGCCACAGGTGCCAGAGACTTCTCTTCGAATTTGATGTTTATGGATGAGGATGAACTTGAGCGGCTAAAGGATAGCAAAGAACCGGAAGGTAAAATCTTATTAGAATGATGACTGAATAATAAAATATTTAACAATTTTTTTCTCTTATATTGTTTTTTACAATTTCTTTTTCTAGTTATTCGGTCGAATATTTTTATCTATGTTAAATATAATAAACTGATGATGAATATTGTAGAGTGCTTTATTTTTTCTTGAAGTTCTGAAAAAATCCTGAAAATTCTTATAATGATATATTGATCTCTTGGCAATAACAAAGAAAAGGTGTACTTACTGTTCTATGTAACGGAATGTTTTTGATGTGTCCGAGCGTAATTATAGTTTCTATTGTACTTTATTTCGGATAACGTTACACGTAACAAGTAATCATTGTAAAAACTATGCAATCTGTTACAATGTGCTATATATTTGAAAAAAGCGATGAACGGCGAAATGGCAGAGTTGACTACCTTATATTTCCTGTAACGGCAACGATGTCAACAGTTGCATAGTCTGTAATAATATTTGACGATTTTTGAGAAAGAGAAAATTTATGAATTATATTCGTTTTACAGGCGATTGGCGAATTTTCAAGAAGAAGAAAAATATTATCTTCCCTATTCTTATATTATTAAATTTAATAAAACTGAAACTATTGCTGTTACCAATTTTCCTAGGAGTTCATTTTATCAAAAAACTTCTCGTACTTGGATCATTAATTTTACCATCAGTATTCGCCCATTTAAAGATTTGCAAAGTACAACATCCTCACGCGCATCATGCACATCCTTTTCATCTGTGGTCCACTGCAGCGGACACAACAGCAGATTATCCAACAGGTAAGGGTATATTAAAAATATTTTTTGTCTTTGACAAAAATACTATGCTTTCTAAACAAGTTATAGTCTGTACCATTGGTATAGACTATAACTTGTTTAGGTATCTATATACCAAATTATAGGTATATAGACATATATTTATTATGTTTGGTAAAATTTTAAATAAAACGAACGGTGCGAAAAGAATAATGGATATTCAAAAATTGTGATTCTTTTATTCGTTATATTCATGTTTAAAAATAGTATTAGAAATTCGTTTTATATAATAAAAATTTTTTGTTTATTTTATGTGTTGTTAAGTTATATATGCTAATATGTATGAAAAAATTTTCTTATCGAATAAAAATAACTGGCACATCCTAGTGATAGTTTGCACGATTATATGTTATGTAGGCTAAGTTAAGATAGCGTCGCTCAGCTGTAACAGCTGATACATCTTTATAGATCAATACACATGACATATTTATGTTGGGATAAACATATTTGATATTGGCCAACAGCGACAAGTATTACATTTGAAACAGCTGTCAGTGTACGTTATATGATAGTGTTTTATATTTGACACATTTATATTTAATAATTCCTTTAAATCTTTAACGTCATGTAGCGTATCACAAATCTTTGACATCAATAATACTGAATCTTTTCTTATACAAAATTGGCACATTCGAATAAAGATCTTTATATATCTATTTGTTAAAAAATATCATAAACTTGTAATATGCATTTTGACATTTTCTTTGCAGGATACGGAACGGATGACAGTAATTGGCATAGAAACGATTATCAGTTGGGATATCCGAGTTATCAAATACTTCGTAATCCTTATGGGTGAAAATATACCAGAGTAATTCATGATCATCAACGATAATATCGTATTTGTTTAGAAAGATTATCTTCTGATAATCTTTCGAAGGCGAGTCAATTGCATAGTAGCACGCGAAATAACACTTCAACAAGTAGTACAATTACGATTAATCTAATTGTGATCCGTGTATTTGATCTTAGTAATTTCCTGTAAAATTACTCATGGCAATCACGGTGAATGGATATGCACTGAATGAACGTCGCCAAACGCTTATCTCGGCTACGCTCGTTCGTCGCTTATTCTAGCAAAGAACACTCGTGAAATAACTTTCACATAGTTTACCGTTATTTGAGGAACGTATTGATATATTTTAACCTTTGCAGCTCGCGAGTTTTGAGAAAGGATAAGATGTTAAGGATACATCCGGCTTTTTCTTAAAACCCGCATTAACGGGGACGCGAAAGAGCATAAAATACCTGTAATAATTTTTTAGAACATTAATTTCTACAACTTTCTATCTTTTATCTCTCGTTTTATATTATTTATTGTTAATTTTACATCAAGATGATATCGGTGATATATCGTTGCTGATTAGCTTTGATTAGATTTTTCTATAACTTGATGTTATTAATGAAAGCTATTACAACTGCAAAACTAACTTTCTAGAAGATTATTTACACAACTGAATGCAACTGCCAAAAAAAATGCAGTTGCACTATTTTTTATTGACACTATTAAATTATGAATATTTATGGTAAAGTAATTAAATTACAGTATAGTCAGCGGTATAGTCAAGTGTGGAGCTCATCCAAGTTCAATTATCTTCGCTTATTTTTCTAATTGTTTTCTAATAACAACAATATATGATTACGATATAGCGCAAAGTATCTACTAATTTTTTACCAAAAGTATTCGGCGTGCTTGTTTCTCACACCGGACCGTCTTTCCTCAAATTTCAAAGTGAAAAATCGTAAAATCCTGCCACTCCATGGCAGGAGGACCATTTGTGGTCAAGGTCACTCGACCGAGTACGATGGCCCCTCTACTGACCTACTGACAGATTTGGACAAGCGCCCAGTTTGTAGCTCAAACGCGTTCACGAGCCAACTCCTGTGTCGCTGTTATGCGTCTGTGCGTCTACCTTGACCGTGTGTGTCGTGTATACATACAAACATGTGACCCATGCACGAGTCGATCGAAGACCGTTATTGACTCGCGGACAGTACACGGCGAGAGCCCAGTTATCGTCGACTTGTCGACACATATTTTAGGCTCCAGATGATGAATTTACAATTGATGAATTTTGCTCTCACCCTTTCCCTTCTTCAATACGCTTTTCTTGAACCCATCACGTGTTCATCGATAGGATTAATCTTAGTTTCCCGGCGATGAAGTTTTTTTTTCATCGGACTTCCCAACGCGAGTCTTTGAAGAAGTCTAGTCTGACGTAAACCCGATTTTTCTCATAAAGAATGCATTTTTCACATACTATTACGATTTTTAATATCTTTTATTGCAAGAAATAAATATTGTATGTCATACGAGACGTGTGTTATAGAATAATAAAAAGACACGCTTGACTTTGATGGCAAGCGATAAAGTGACAACAATGCTTGGGCTCCACGGCACAATAGGAAACGCGAATCGGAAGCGACACATTGCGCATCGCTGCAGGATAGGCACGATCGATACGCAACGTGCACTCGTCCGCGGCAACTCGACCGTTACGTTCTTACGTTATATACGAACGAAAAAAGTCGCATTAATGTAACGGACCATCGTTCATGTCACGGCGTTCGACTTGCGTATCTACGTCGAACGTATTTCCTGCATATTGTATGATTCGTATGTATTTGATTCATGCGCACGTATGGCGAAGACGATTCTGAGTGGTGTGCGTTAAATACCGGAGGTACTTCTCGAGATGCCACAGATGAAGTTCACAGAAAGCAAAGCCTCGTGAACAATTGTTGGTCTAGCTTAAATGGAACAGTCCTTCCATTTTCTTAAATGAACATTGCTTTTTGCGGAAGTCAATCAAATTTATGTTACGATGGACGATTGACCTCTAGAAAAAAAAAAAAGATATTATTTCGCGGCAGAATTTCAATTTTATCACATAAGAAATACTGTATGTCAGGTTTTAGTACCGCTTGTGATTATGATGTACACTATGTGTATGAATAAATTTCAATAAAATAAGTGTAAACAAAAAAAAAAGTTTTTGTAAACGTTGATAATCATTTGTTTTGCATTTTAATTTTCCGTCCTTTGAAATTTTTCAACATTTAGTGAAACCGAGTTGTATGTTTAACATTATGTTATTTCTCATTTGGATGTGTGCGTATATGTATGCGTGTGTGCGTATGCGCACGATTATAGTTATAAAAGAAAATAATATTGTCGAGTATAATTAAATAGTTTTCTACTTTCCTTTCCTTAATTGAATTGTGATATTCTTAAGAATGTTTTTCTTTGTTTTATTAACAGACCAATGATAAAAGATTGTAATCACATCACACATTTATTCATACATACTTCACATGTTAATATAAAAATATTTATAAGAAATAATACAGATTTTTCTTTATTACTTCAATGTGTTTAAAGATAAATTATTTTCTTTATAAATTCTTGATTAAAATAATTAATTTCAATGCAATGAGTCGGGTATGCTCCTTTTTGTTTATTGTCAGATATGAGTACCAATACTTGGTAAGAATCTCTCTCTCTCTCTCTCTCTCTCTCTCTCTCTCTCTCTCCTCTCTATGAAAATTATAATAAAAATAAAAACACGGAGAATGTATGTACAATACCCACGTTTTTAAGAAACAAGCGAACGATTCTATAGGTGTCACCGACTTGAACGTGAAACTGAAGCCAAAAGAAGTAACACACTGGCCTGTGTGACCTTCTTCTTATAAAAAGAATACATTTTTGCATAAGGAAATTTGATCAAAAATTTTAGTTTAAATTGTAAATATTACAGAATGCCGATAAAAAGTTATAAATTATTATGAAAATATGTTCTGAGTTTGTAAAGACAAAAAAGAAACCCCCCTCCCATGTTCATTTTTAAATTAATTACTTCCTTACAATTTAAAATATTCACATAAAAGCTGCATTTGAATTTTATAGAATTATTACTAGCACAGTACTAATTTTTTTATGAATAAAATTAAAATGTTATGTTTTGTTTTACTTATACAAGCATTTAGTAATTTACGATGCAAAGTTTGTCGGCTATAAAGCTCTAAAAAATTTGTTTTTGTTTGACAATATTGACAGCATTCTATAACATGCTCGTAAAGATTCTTTTGTGTTATAACGGATTCCTTCTGTCAATGTCCATTAATAAATAGTACTTTGAAACACGGTAATCACGGTATACACATGTATACCGTGATTACCGTCAAATGTAAATGATAATCATTTTATAATAATTGAATCATTTGTCATATCTACCAAATAAAAGATTGACTAACATGTTGATGTAGACGAAACCCAAAATTATTACGTAAACCAGTTTTTCGGAGGTCACAAATATTATCTGGGATCGGTAGATTTCCGAGAAAACATAAGAGAAATCGTTTATAAAGGTGTGCAACCGCGATTGAACTCGTGACTAATTTGATTGGACTTGAACGAGTGATCTTTGCTGACGTCATAACCGAAGATAGTTTCCATATGAAAAGTAGATCACACGAAAGAGATTTTAAAAAATCGCTACTTTTTGCTCTTGACAATTAAACGGATCTAAAGTAGTTTTAATTGATCAAGCTGTCTTTTTGTTGCTATAAAAAATTATATATTTCCTACAAGAAATTGTTGTAGAAGTGTTTAGAATCGCATCCTCGTTCTAAAAGATTTCATTTAGGATAAGAATAGATTTATTAATAATTTTCAGTTAGAGTTAGGAAAAAGTTTTGATTTGTCATTATATTGTACTTTACTCTATTTTTCTTATTTCTCTGAAATAATATAAAAGCTATTGTAGAGCAGAGGTAATCTCGACGAAAAATATATAGACTAAAAACCAACTGGGAGTTCTTAGATCAGCTTAGATTTATTTCGATCATCCCCTCATATATAATTTAGCCCTCCTGTTTGCTCTTTTTCTTCCTTTTCCCTTTCTCCTCGATTAAATTAAGATCTATTTATTAGCGAATTGTCTTGGAGAATCATCTCCTGTACCATTGGGCGGCATCTCGTCAGGCTCATTGAACTGGCCGATCTGGACATTCCGCCGAAATACCGCCAAGTGAAATCGTCGTGTGGAATATGTTTTCTTTAAATAATATATAGACCTGCGACGAATTCAATTGAAATGAGAAAAATTCCCCCTCGACTAACAGTTATATTTGCAATTCTTCCTTGGAAGAAGGGTAGCTCCTAAACCGAATGGCGGGAAGGGAACGGACGAATGAACGAACGTGGTGAGCAAGGAAGGCGGAAAGGGGAATGGATAGAAGGACGGACAGACGGATGGCCGGGTAACCCAGATTGGGTCAGCCGAGCCGATCCTACGGAGACCGGCTGCCAGTATAGTATCGGACGTCGTACACGATTCCGACTTTTCTGGCCGCTTGATTATTCAGGCGCGCATAGTCGACCGGCCGTTTTTCAATATTAAAAGAAGTCCGGTTACTTGAAATTGACACCGATCACTTAGTCTAAGTGCAGGCAAGTTGTTGATGTCAGAGATATATTGTGAAAGTGAGTATAAAAGCATTTACAACAAGAAATACTGACTAATAACTTTCTATAAATAGTTATGTGTATTTTATTGGTGAATAAAAATTACGTTTAGCATGTACATGCGGGAAAATGCATAGATAGAGCATTGTTAATGAGATTGTATTAAAGTCATTTGGTGAAAGAACACTCGTATAACCGTACACTTATATACCAGTTATGAATTCTAACTGCACACGTGCGCATAGTTAGATCTTTAAAGACTAAATTATGACTTAGATTAATGTATACACATGTATATATTTTTTGAGATTTTTTTATTTTTACATTTTATCGTACTATGTGTATATATGTAAATATACACATAATTTCTTAATAAAGCAAAAGATTATGAGATACAGATTTGTTTTATCAAATTAAATTTTTCTTTATTTAATTTTATATATGAACAATTTAATTAAAAAGTATTTATAAAATATATATCATTTGTTATTCTGATAATTTGTTTAATCTGAAAATACGTATCAAGAAAAATTGAGATAATACAGTATTATAAATAATATTAATATAATAGTGCAATATTTAAGATTAATAAGAAATAAATTTTCAATAATTAGTTGTGTCGATTGACTTTAAAAAACATAATTAAAATAAAAGTTTTCAAAAATAACGAATAGTTTATGCAGATATCGACAAATTGCAGTTGAGTAACAGAATTGGTTTAATTAATCAATCACAAATGTTTAACAGAATGTTTAATCTTTGCGTACAGTTCACCCGCATGAATAAAAGAATCAGCTGATTGTTTTCGGTGACACAACATACGTGCAGATTTAACATAATCGAATTTTATCACATTTACAGAGTACTATGTTATTATTAGCTTACTTAATCATTTGAATAATATTTGTTTATTAGTATTATTATGTATTTTCTTTTTATATGATTTCATAATTGTGAAATCTCTCTCTCTCTCTCTCTCTCAATAAAGTCTTCGAAATATAACGTAAAAATATAAATCGATAGAATTAGATATTAATAAATAGACAGATATTAATTATTTCCAAATGAATAATTTTACGTTCAATTCATTCAATAGGCTTTCTAAAAGAAAAGCAATACAAAATTATTTTATGTATTTGTGTCTAAAGAAATTTATTTTTCAGACTTTTAAGTCTTGTACTTATCTGTTTTTTTTTTCTTTATCGATTTTTCAATTACGTATATAGTTTTTTACTTTTGCGCTTGTACTGTAACAATTGTTATTTTATACATTCGATCTTAAAGTTTCTTATTCTTGTTGTGTTTTCACTTATTTATCTTATTTTAGAAAACGGAGCCCGCAGGTCGAGATGCAGTTCTCCTCATGTAATAACTGTAGCTAGCCAATAGATAAGCGCCTGGTGCCTTTTTCATGGATTGGACAATGGCAAAAGGGAGGATAGCCATAATATTCTCGATTGTGTTCCTGGCTATTGCGTGCGACATTCATTCTGTCGTGGGGGTCAAGGTCTACGCGGAGGTTGCGTCCTTGAACGAGACCGCGTGGAACGATGATGATATCGTCGAGGAGAACGAGGTGCCGCTTTCTCAAGAATCTAAAAATAAAATTGACAAACTGTTGCGTGATCATCCGCACAATATGCATGGAAAACCAACGAAATTCGATATCGAAGACGACAAATCGAATTATCAGATTGAGCCGACGAGAATAGCTAATGTTACAGCTAATCCAATTGAAATGAATTCGTTGACCAATCAATCTCTGTCAAATTCAACAGAATGCAAAGGAAAGCTCACGGTTTCTTGTATACGGAAGGATTTCTCGAACTTTTTAGATCAACTTTCGAGGGTTGATACGTATAATGTAACAGAATCTGTGCAGATTATAAGAAACCCTGAAGTCAACGTTACGTGCAACGGTCGAAAGAAAAATGATGCGGATTTAAATCTTTTGGATAAGGTTCATCGTTATGCCAGGACACACGTGATGAAGATACAGCTGAATAAGGATCTCAGTCTCGCCAGGAAAGCCAGGACGTTCTTCGGTTGTGAGTTTCTAGACCGCTTGCTACAGATTTTTGTCGCGTGTGTACTAGTGCCGTTACTTTTGTCGACGCGAAAGGTGGATTTTCTAAAACTGCGATCGTTTATATTGAGCGACATAGTATCTATTTTTATTACCTATATTATGCGATGCTTACTGCAAAGCAATTGCGTAATCTCTAATTGATACGTAGTGAAAGTAATCGAGCAGTTTACTAGAAAGGAAATTATTTCGTAGAAAATAACGCGACCTTTTTCTATTTCCACCTTTCAACTTGATTTTCAAGATATTTTTATAATGCTTTTATAGAAATGCAGTTTTTCCAAACATTTGTCCTAAAAGAAAATGATTCTCTTTATAAAAATGAATTATTTAATTCTTTTAACTACCTGATAAGCGACGAATCTAGTACGCTCGTAAGCACGATCT
Source organism: Trachymyrmex septentrionalis (assembly GCF_001594115.1). Lineage (NCBI taxonomy): Eukaryota > Metazoa > Arthropoda > Insecta > Hymenoptera > Formicidae > Trachymyrmex > Trachymyrmex septentrionalis. The sequence continues at coordinate 1,393,432 of NW_017305288.1, forward strand.
GGCATAAATAAAATTAGGGTGTGAGAGAAAGCTTTAACTTCATGAATTGGCTTTTTGGAGTTAAATCAAGTAACGAGGTTGGGTCCATGCTAATTGGCAAAAATGCAAACTAAACCAGCGATAAAAACGGGTATGAGGAAAAACGAGGCGTGTAACATTGTGCGAGCAGTCAAATTAATTATAATTACGGTGAATATTTTTTTATTCACACGTGGAGTGTGTTTCAGCAAAATGCGTGGCACGTGGAGTTGGAGTGGGAGAATATGAAAAAAGATGCTGCTTGCAGCATGGCTTTCAGGGCTAACCGCAGGGCTTTAACGAGCTGGTACTTTTGCTTTCAGCCGTGTTTCAGGGAAAGAGTACCTTTTTAACAGGATTCGGGCTTGGTTTTCTAGCATTTGGTCTGAAGAAACTATTGCTACCCTTATTCTTCGGCGTACAAATAATTAAGAGTGTGCTACTTGCTCTCTTCCTACCCAGTATCATCGGCAGTATTGGTAATATCGTTGGAAAAGGTACGTATATTTTGCAATTAGTAAATCTTATTACAAGCATATTATAAATATTTAAAAACAATTTGTAATGATTGGTATAACTATCATTATATTTTATTTCTTTATCAAAGAATATGCTATACACACATATACGTGTAGTAGACGGTAAGTGTCTAATCGATGTTAATCAATATTAGCGTGTAATTATTCAATATCGAACAATTAATAAGTTTTAGCAATTCAAGTAGCTTTAGAGATTATAACTTTATAATATAATTGTTGATTTTTCAATCGAATTTTATTTTTGTGTAAGCATGGAAGGTTTAGAAAATTGAAAAAATTAATATTAGAAATTAAAAAACAGCACATATATGTATATATAAAAGATGTAGAAATCAAATCTTATTGAGAAAACAGTTTCTCCATAGAATTTCTCTATAGAAAATAGTCTTTTGTATTCTTGCAAGAATTCACATAGTAGCATTAATATTAATTGAGAAAGCTGAACTAAAAGTGTAAATACATGTTACGCATAAATTCCAGGTGTTTCCTCTTTCGCGCAATCTTCGCATCCCGCGCCCGTGGCGGCATCGGAAGAGAATTTCGAGTTTAAAGATAACTCCGATCTTTATAACGATGATTATCTGACGCGACAACCGGTAGGCACGTTACCAGCATCCGCCATGTACGACGAGAGTATGATGCAGACACAGAAAACTCCGGATATTGCGTCCCGCTATGGATTCGTCGATTCGAGAATATCTCACGCAAATGCGCTTTCGGATCGTTACTATACGCGACACGTGGCTGCACATGGACTTTCTAAACCACAAGATTTTAAGGTGAGCTTTTTGAATAAGTAATACACGATTTTTAATTGGTTGCGTTCGGCAGAAAAAACTGATCAAGTAAGCGCTCAGGGATATTCTTTGATTTGATTGGTTCGTACGCTTATCCAGTAAAGAACTCTAAAGGTAAGAATCAATCATATTAAATCATTGATCAGTTTTCTTTGCTGAACGCAGCCAATTACTCGCAGATCTTATATATTTTCTTGTCACAAAGTAAATAAATGGCTTCCAAGTCACTGCACTACTTTCTTTTCTTTTTTTTTTTTGTACTCGGATAATGTTATCCATACATTTAATAAGGAAGTTTAATCGAAACTATATATATTAATTGTCAGGACCTTTCTTATTAATAGTTAATTAATGGAATTCTTGATTATGTAATAGTAATAATTCTTACCGAATGATTGCAACTGGATAGGATCAGAAAATGCAGCTGTTGATTCGTACATGTTACCGTCGCATTAATAGTCGCATTAATAATCGCGCATAATCATGAAAGAATTGTCTGTTAACATTTGACTCAATAATGAAATGGGTAAGTATGCCATAAGAATACCTTTGTCTTTTTTTTTATGCTGCAACTTTTTCTCATCATCAATGAATAGAGAGGACCGTGCTTTCCACTTTTGATACCATTCGACTATTGACATTGGTCATTGAGATTCACGTCGTTGCGACCCACTTCTTTGTTTGCTTCGTTTTTTAACTCAATCGGCGCCTAGCTGCACGCGTAACGGATACAGTGACCATTACGTAGCTGTAAACACGCATATTGATTATTGGCGGTAGGTCTTTCACGAGATACCAACGAGCTCTTTGCTGTTGACGAACTACGACCCGTTCTACTCACCCCTGCTGTCACGTCTGGACGCCGTTTTCTCTCGCCTCGGACACAACACGGAAGGCTGCAGGGAGTACGCAGTGTGCGCGATGTATCGGAGCCCCGCGCGTTATGCGCCATATTCAAACCTGGTCTCTGCTCAGCTGTCTAGGGAGTTAAACGAGCTGAGGAAACCCAGCAGCGACAATCCCGACGTTCTACGTTTCTTCAGATACATGAAATCCGCCAAGGATGGCCAGGATGGCGTCAAGTGCGAAGAGATTTATGCGAATTGTGCGAACGCTCGTGAAGATCAGACCTTAAAGCAAAATCAAGCGATGCTTGCGACGTATCAAGATATCAATAAGCTCGTTCAGGCCAGAAAGATTTGAGAACGTTATAATTTACTTTTGTCGTTGCTATTATTAATTGCAAACGTGATAAAAAAAGAAGACGCGTCTCATATCGCTTCATCGAATACACGAGCTTTAGGAGCAGTGGCTTATATAGTTCTGATCGGATGCACTAGTGCAATTGCCAAAAAGATTTAGCGTTTGCTCTAACGATTGAACGTTCATTCATAGATTTTGCGCGCAAGTAAAGTTCGTAGGTATTCTTAGTGGTGGATTATTACGGTCGAAGCGCTCATTCGGAGAGCTTTAAGATGCAAAACGTCAAGTTTTTTTCCCCAAAAACTTGATTAACTTTTAGTCAAAGTTTAAGATGAAAAACAATATTTAAATATTTTTGAAATTGTTTCAATTTTGGAATAGCGTCTTAGATAAGAGATTCTGAAATTAATTTGCATTTGGGGCCCTTGAGACAGTTTTAATTCGCCATTGTTTGAATCTTCAACTTCTCAAAACTAAACAAGCTCTTGATGGTACCATACACATTTTTCTAAATTATCGTTTGTAGCAAGAGCGCGATGTCGAGTGTGTAAACGTGTTAGAATATGTAAACCTGTCAGATCTTAGAACTTTTATTTTTTTTTTCAAGAAATTAAATTTATAATTAAAACGTTTTATAAATAATTAGGATATATTTTTTTGAGATTGTTAAAATTGTATTGAAGTTATAAATGCATGTTTTTTTTATAATTGTTGACGTTATTTAAACTTAGCTTTAAAATATGTTTCACAACATTTTCTTGCATATAAACTACTAAATTCAATGAAAGTGCATTATAGAAATAGGGAACGTTTTACATAGAACAAAACATTCGATTATGGCATAATTGTGAGCAAGCCAGTATTATTTTCTAAGTATCTTGGAAAATAGAAACTGTGTTGATACAATCAAGAACATCAATTTACACATAATAATATTTCGCTTTAGATTACGAGACGAGTACATGTGATTTAATCTACTTCTCACGTAATAAAGCGATTTTTGTATGAAAATAGAAATGAGTTCTGCTTATGATTTTAAATGAAAATATTAGAGAAATTTATTTTTTTGTAAACAATCTTGAAATATTTACGATCAACAATTATGCTAAAAAATATTCTCATCAAGTTGAATTTGCTCAAAACTCTTGCAAATCTTAAAAAAATTGTAATAAATCAATTTTCTTAAATGGATATTTATACAAATGAATGTTCGGTAAATAATTTAATAACGTTAATAAATAATTATTTGATGAGTTGTGCAAAATACGACGTAATTAAGTTAAAAAATTATTGTATATTTAATTTATATTTATTTATCGAATACCATCGTGTACAAGATTTAATCTTACGATGGATGATAGTAACTCTGGATATTTATTTATTTATATAACGTGAGGATGAAGATGCTAATTTATATGTAATACGAGCGATAAACATGTTGCGCAGAGCGTATGTGTATTTAGATTAATTCTAATTTTATTCCAAAATTGCGATTATTCCATTAATTAAGTATTTATAAATTGATGTACAGACTGAGTACGTCAATAAAAGATTATGATGTCAGTTATATGAGTTTCTCCAAAGCAATGCGTCAGCATACGACATAATCAATTATGTAATCAAAATCCTATTTAGAACAGAAAGCGATAAAAAAAAGAACGAAAGAGAAAAAGAATTTTTTTAATTAACTTTAAAAACATGAATTACAACAACTACACGGAACAACGTGATAAATCGATTAAACCTTACAACAAACGAAATTCTGTATTAAATTCCGTGCACGTCACAGAAAAAAATGATGTTATCTCACATATATAGGAAAGTAATATAAATCAGCTCAGAAATCATATTATGACGCTGAACGATAGTGATTCAGGAATCATATTATGGCGCAAGAAAAAGAAATATCGGTAATAAAAAAGAATTGTGTTCCCTAATACGGCGATGACGCACGTTGGGTTGTATAAACCGGAGATGAAAGTACGTTGACTTCCTCCTACGTCGATGTACCTTCCGTCTCCGTTTCTCGAGTCTACCTAATTCCGGTTCTTATTCTGGACACTACTTTCACTTTCAATTTTTGTAAATCCTCCTGGTTGCCGTTCTGGGAACGACTTGCGGATCCTATCCCCTCTCTGTATTCGATGGTACACCCATATAAATACGAAGATAGTACGTGTGTCAAGGCGTCATATAACTTTTGGCTAAAACTGTGTTCAGTACGTTTTGTCAAGCTCGTTAAGTCAATCAGTATTAATCATTTTTAAAACGCTTGGCATTTTAATTTGTATAAATAATTCTTGCTTTATATAAATAATTCTTCCTTTAGTTTTCAATTAATAAGGTAAGTTATAATATAATCTAATGTAATTCCAATGATTTTTAGTTTTTGTCCCTTTTCTAGCAGTTTCCTTTATCAACTAGTTTGAAATTCGTTTTAATCTTATTCTTTTATCAATTTTTGGTTTATTCATCGTTTGTTTATAAGATCTTGCTCAGCTCATTGCTTCTAAAAGAAAAAATTCACCGTTATTGTTATAATTCCTAATAATGTTATGGAGCAACAATTTATTTTGCAATTTCGCAACTTAACTGAAAGATTTGTAGTTAGAAAGATGACTCTAGAGGTATAACATATATTACTACTATTACTTAAGTGGAATGCGCGCGTGATCAGAAATTGGAATCTGAAACCCGCTTGCTTTCGTCCTTTACTTCTGATTGGTGCGCTCATCTAACGGCACTTGGTGAACCAGTGCGTCGACTGCCAACAGTCGATCTCGCAGACTTGTAAGTGCTGTTTGAGAATCACCACGAGAACGTTTTTTGACAAGGATGTCGCGTAAGGAATATCGAATCACGATAATTTGACAGTTTGGTGAGACATCTGATCGTATTTTAACTTTTCTGTCTTCTTTCAAAAATCAATAACATGTTACTATATTTCGTTGTTACTATATTCCATGTTCAATAGTCATATAATTGTTTATTTTACACGTATATATTTAAAACATATGTATATAAAATATTTTAACTTTGATTTTGTTATTGCAAAATAAAAGTGTTGTTACAAACAAAAAAAAACAATTTATAATGATGAAATTAGTAATTTGCGCTAGTTTATACATCGTTTAAAACGGCAGGAAATGTTAATTGTATCGATATGTGTGATGTGTATTTCTTCTAATAATAGGAATATTTTACTAGAGAAATAATAATGAGTCGTGATTGCAGGTGGTGTAAAGAAAAGAGTAGAATGCAACTGCAGCGGTTGTTGGTAATTCTAGGAGCCCTTTTGGTATTGTCTTTGCTGGCATGTTGTCAGTCTACCGGGAAAGTTACTTTTCAGGATAGCGCTATCGAACATGAAGCAGATAAGCAAGATAAGGAAGGTATTTTAGTTTTCGAAATTATTTCTATTAAAATACACGGATATGTCTTATACAATTGTGCCAAGTGTACACGTGATAGTCGCAAAACAGACCGAGTATTTATAAATGTTTGTTAATAACTTTTAACAATACTTTTAGTTATATATGTTTTATTCATTACACAACTTCACTATCTAATTTTTTCGTGTTACATAATTTAAAATTTAAATTAAAAAAATATACTACATTTTTTACTATATTTTAATTGATAAAAATTTAAAAATTATTTTAATTTATTTTAATAAAAAATCAAAATTATATATAAATTTATAATTTCAGAGAATCTTAAAGAAATTACATCGCAACAAAGAGGATTTAATCCTGTTCAACATGTAGAAGATTTATTCAATTATATTGGTTTTGGAACTGGACGAAATGTTGATCCGTATTTGGCAAAGGTCAATGAACGTTGCTTAACTGGTGATTTAGCTGAATGTTTCAAGTCACGAGCGTTAAAATATTTTTCGGATTTTTTCGATCATGCTGAATATTCTTTAAATGATAACGTCCAAATTAAGCGAATGTCTGATCAAGTTGTAAGAGAAGTATATCGTCAGCCGTATGAATATTCTAACGATCCTAGGTATGTTATCTATATCTTTATAGGTATGAAAGTACATATAATTATATACCATATAATTATATATATAGACGTTTATTTTACATATAATGATTTTTATGTGCGTCTAAGAAATACGTAAATAATTTTTCTAAATGTATTGATAATATGTCGAGAGAATATATATTGCTCGAATTATTAAATAAATACTGCGATTTATAAATTAAAAGTAACATATGTTGATTAGATCCGATGAAACAGAATGGGATCAAATGATCAATTTTATGAAAAGAAAGTTGGAAAAGTTTGTTAAAACAATGTCTTTCGAATTGACTATTCCTGAAGAGGAGACTGATCTCAATGATGTATATAAACCAAGATTTTTGAACGAAATTGCTGATGAAATTGATACACTTGAGGATAAAAAGGATACACTATTCTGTAAGTATTTATTTGAAATTATTACACAAAAAAATGTTTTTAAATATTTATAATGATAAAGGTATTTGAGAAAATATTTGAAAAATTCAAAAGCGTAATATATACTCGTATGCAAACGATACTTGCAAATCCATTATTAAGTCTGAGCAATCTAAATCATTTATCAGAAAGTCTATCAGAAAGAAAAAATCAGAAAGAAAATTATTATTTTCTTTATTTTATTGTAGCAATTATTAATTCTTAATTTATAATCACATTTATGTATAATAAATATGCAGTAATAGAATGCCATTGTGTATCATAGTCAATTAATTTCTCGGTTTATTATGCAAAGTTAATGAAGATAATATTTTTATTTAATATTTTTATATATATTTGTGCAAAGTTAGTTCTTTCTGTCAGATAAATTATTCAAATTACTGAAATATAAAACGATTAATTAACAATAAATTAATTTAATTTAAAACTTAACTACTATATGTTTATTAAATGTTGTTTAATTGCTAAAGCTATTTATGTTAAAAACATAAAAGCAAGATTAGGTTACTTAAGTTATTTTAATTAATTAAATACTAAATTTTGAATTTGTTTTAGCTCGTCATCAACTCAGAAAATTTCTTATACCTTTCTTACTTGTCGTAAAGCTTTTCAAAATGAAACTTCTATTATTACTGCCTTTGATTTTGGGATTGGCTTCATTCAAGAAATTCCTTGGATTTTTGGCGATCGTCATACCTGGTCTAATAGGTTTCTTTAAGCTTTATAAACCGTATCAAAGTTATTATCCCCCAGTGTACACTAAAAACGGAGTTGCTCAACCTCATTATGAATCACATCCGAATTTTGATTATCATGGAGATCATTATGGAAATATAGATTCTTATAGTCATGATTTGGCATACCGAGGATATGAACATTATAAATCCTAATCTTTATTGATTTATTTATTACATTATTTCTAAAAAAGAAACAGATTATAATCAAATAGTTAAAAATAAACTTAATTATGAAGATTATTTATATACAAAATATATATTTTGATTAAAAAATATATGAAATTTAAATTATATTATTATAAAGCATATTTTTTATTTAGTTATTTATATTCAACATTAAGTTTTGTATATGTATATTAAACAATAACTTAAATATTTTGTATATATACATATAATTGAAGCGTGAATGTGTAAGAGAGATCATATATTCCTTTTTTCAATAAAATTGCTGAAATATAAGCCTGTTATTTGAATTTTATTATATTAATTTTTATATTTATCGGAACGTAAAAAATCTGTTTTTTACTTAATTTATGTATGCATTATTATGTGTATATATTTAAGTTAATTATGTATATGACTATATAACAATCCGTTTTTTATTAATTTGTGTTAATTATGTACATAATTAAAATTTCATGTCAATATCAATTTCATTGAATACATGTATATAAAATGTATATTAAAAGATATTCTATCTATATCTAATGTCGAAAATGTTTGAATCTTTCTATACACGTATATGTGTAATGTATACAACTGACTTTCTTATTGTCTTAGTTTCTACCTATTATTCCTGCGCTACTTTTATAGTATACGTTCGCAATTTCGAGAATCGATGCATAGTATCGCGTGATATGATTAATTTGTTTGTAAAAATTATAAGAATTATCGCAATTGGGTTAATAATTATGATATAAAATTAAGCAAAGGAGAACACGCTTAATTGTTTTCTGATCTGCTATTAAAATGAAAATAACGCATCTTTATTATAAGCTTTCTATAGAGTCTCCTCTAAGTGAAAACTTAAGAATTTATTATTGAAAGGATAAGGTAAAAGCCGTTCAGCAGTCTGTGCATTATAATATAGATGTATAAATTAAATGCTTTTAAAATTAAGTAGATAATTTAATATATTTAAAATAAAGTGAATAAATGATAGCATTTATTCATACATTTATACTTTCTTGGATTTTAATTTATTTAAAATTTAACTTAATATCAAACAACTTTTTAAATATTATTTTAACAGCCTTATTAAAAAAGAGTTCTAGAAATTATTTAAGATAATGCAATTATAAATCTATTTAATATTTTGTAATTATTTTGTAATATTTAATTTTTCGAATCACATATTTTAAAACATTCAGGAAAGACTATAATTTTTGATGAGAAATAAATTTCTTGAAGAAAGATTTACTGTAACCAACAGCGTTTATGACTCTTTCATGAATCGATTTCACATATATCAGTAGGCTGATTACTTAAACATTAATATATTTCATATTCGTTTTCACTATGATGCTCAAATCAAATTTTAATTTTTTACATTGTATTAATAACATAAACAAATCTAAGCTAGATTTTTATATCCGTAAAAAAATGTGATTAAAAAATAATATATTTTTTATTTAATTTTTTAAATATACGAGTATGTGCACGCAAGAAAAATAAAAATTTTATACAAAAACTTATTGTTTGTAAATATAAAATTTTATAGAAAAGGTATAAATAGATATAAGTATTGTAACATTTATATTAAATTAAATAAGATTAGAAAAAATGGAAAATTGTATTATATCAAATTATTAATTTAACTGTAATAAAGACTTTCAATTTTATGGTTTTAATTAATTTATGATTTTTTTTATCCGATCAAAAGATATCGTTATACCTAAAAATACCAGTTTGATGGTAGAATTATTCGCAGATAGCTGACTATTGTCGAAATGTCTCTTTATACTTGGTTTATAATTGAAAATGCTGCGTGCGGTTTTACACAGGTTCTCTCTCAGGTGCATAACGAGGAACTATCTTGTACTTACATAAACCGGTTCGATATGATTCTCACTCGCGATCCAGAGAATCGGATAGAACAGACCCGCTGACCAAGTGGCCCCGTTTGTCGAGAAGACCGGAAGCTGCCGATCATCCTGCGATCTATGGAAAACAATTCGATATAAATGTCAGTTTTAACCCTTCAGAGAGAATTGAGGGATGTTAAATTATTTTTCAAAATAATCACGGACTCCAAAGAAGAAATGAAAATATATACACTACAATTACAGAAAATAATGATAGTAAAAACTAAAAAGATAATGAGAACGTCACATTAAATTACATCCCCCTTTTTTAAGATAATAAAATATTGATATAAATAATAATGATTAAATTGAAGTAATTTGATGTATGTATTTGTAGTATATTTTATATTGACTAACTTGTTGATAAAAAAGAAATTAATATAAAATAAAAAGAATATTACATATAGACAAGGATGTTTTTATGAGTATATTATGAAAAATTTTCAAATACAACGCAAGTATTTGATGGCAATAATTTGTATCTGACAGAGAAGATAATTACTCTTTTTTGTTCGGCGACGATTACGGAAGTGAAAGAAGATTATTAAAATATAAGCTATGGCATTACAATGCAATTATTTGATCGTCGTGTCGCAAAGAAAACACAGTAGTACGTGCGAACTAGTGCATTTATAATAACATAAATTTTCCTAGATACTCAAGCATATCTATGTCGAATTACACCAAGGACATTGATGCTCACATTGTAAGTACAGTGCAGCGAAAGCGATGCTCGTATATGCCTATGTAAAATGGGCCATCTGACTTTTCGGGGATTTTCTATTAAATTACCGGAAATGTCCTTGTAAGGAATGGCTTAGAAAACTTTCTTCTATATACTTTCTGCATTTCTATCGGCGATTTCATTTCCTACATTACCCGCTTCAACTTTAAGTACAACAATATATGACTGTACAGTTACACGCACTAAATAATAATTGCCAATGTATATATCTTACGAATAGATCTAATTGTTAACGTTATGATTCTTCAGTTTAAATCATACTTTCGTATCTTTTTGCATTATCGTACAATAATTCCAAATTATCGCATTAATTAGTGTGGGACACACTAGTTACTCAGAGATATTTACTCAAAACTTCATGTTTTATTTATCTTACAGGTGTTATTTGCAGTTAATGTATATTTTATAAAATTTGTATACATTCGATTTATAAACTTTAATAAAAATAAATAAAAAAGTCATTTTAATAGTAATCATTTAATGGTTCGAAATAATCTTGCATAATATAAAATGTAATTATATATTTGCATGTTAATATCACACTCTACTTATTGGTAGTTTCGAATAAAATGTACATTCCGGATCCTGACCAAATGCCCGTCCGGAATTCGACATGCGCGTAACGGTGCACGGAGCACCAAAACGCTCGTTTGCGAGTGCCTTAGGTCTCACGATGGTGCCAGTTGCGTGGGGAAAGATCGGTTAACGTGTATATGGACGAGCTTTCGCGTCTAGGTCGCGAAACGTTAACCTCTGTACCGCGAAAGTCGCTTTTACAAGAAAACGGGCTGAATTCAAGAACGAGAGAGGCGGATATGGTCGTTTTCCTCGATATTCTCTACGCCTCATTATCCATCCAGTTAACAGTATTCGATTTATTTAACAGATATTTCAGATTATAATTTGTGGTCTTAAACACCGTTTCACCCGGCGCGTTTTACTAAATGATTGTATTACATCTTCATTTCGTATTTGCATAAATGAACATAATATACATGGTGTAACGAGATTGCGATGATTATTCCAGTATTTAATATTACATATGTAATGTTTAACATGATTATTTTTAAAATTGGCATATCTGTGGTAGTAAAATATATATTCCCATCACTGATTTTGTTTGCCATAATTATTACGGCCAGCATTTATTGTAAAAAAATATTTCGAATAAAGAAAATCTATGGATTTTTTTGATGTTAATTAGTTATATAAAATTATCTCATTATACGAAGCAATGACATTGATATGTTATAATATCTTTTCATAGATTGTATATCTTACATTATCATCTCGTGAAAAATGTATTTTGTCAGACAAGCTTAGTGAGAAATTGTTTTCAATATAACAGTTCATTATTATGTGTGTGTTTGTGTGCGAGATCTCATAATTTAATTGAATCACATCATGTATATGATTAATTATTAAGATAATGAAATTTGATACCAAGCTCGCATAACTCTTGGCAGTCGTGTGAAACGTGCCTCGCAATGCTTAGTTTAGTTTGTAGATTATATAGTTACTTTCTAGAATAATTTCTTAGCTCTATATACTTTGTCTGTTGTGGATCAGTTGTGTAACGGGTATTACAAGTCCGATAAAATATTAATGATCTTTGCTCATTGGAAAATGTGACTGAGCGATGCCTAAATAGCACTCAACTTACGTATCCGTCACATGTGACATGCGATGCGATAAATGTGCAATTGACGATACCTTCGCTGCTTCGTCTCTTTACCTCTCTTTACTTTCCTCGGAATTGTTGTAACGCAACGCTGCTTTCTACTCGTTTGCACTTTGATTTCGTTTTGCAATCGAAATGACGTCGACAGATTTACGAGTGAGTTAATGAATGACGAGCGAGCACATCCGATAGTACTCATTCCTCAATAAGAATCTTATTTAAGAACATCGGGAACAACGGAAGCAATCAAATTAATCGAATCCGAGAGTTGCCTGATTGTTCGTCGGACAATAACGTAGGTATACGTAAGTGCATGTGTGTAACATTTGATTAGATATAATGTTGTCTACACGTATATAACCATTGCGAACGTATACCGATATGTGTTAGAGTTTCTCCTCAATACCCTGAATCCTTGTCATTCTGGAACAAACGTATATATCCGGTGCATCTGCATACCGCCGCGCCGCCGAAGTATGTATGTTAATCTGACGTATGTAATTGTTACTCCTACAGCTTTTTATAATTTTTGGAAAATTAATTAAATTATCTTATAAAGAGAGAATTAATTCAAAAGCCCACAGATATTAAATCCCCGTTGGATTACTCTGCTCCAGTAATTTCCTCGAACCGTGCTTGTTTATCCCAGCTTTCTTAGCATCTCGGCTTTCTTTCCTCATGATCTATCCTCAAGTCTCTCTCTCTCTACCCTAAAAGTCTATGAGTGCGTAGAGAGGATTCGTGAAAAGACGCAGCTAGAGCTGCGATTAACGTGCCGTACAAGTCGCACGCTCATATAAGGTAGATGCTTACGCATTTACGCGAGGATCGGGGATGGATGGCATGCGTGCTCTACATCCGTGACACGGTTCTCGCGGGCGGGCAATGGTTGGGTAATGGTCCATCAGAACTACAGGGGAGCCTCGCGTGTTTCCATGCGGCTGTTTATGAATCGCGCGCCGTACATGAGCCGTACACACGCCGCTTCATCTACACACAAGAATATACGCGGAGCGATGAGCCGCTACTCGTTCGCGAGTTTACGACGCCAGTTTACACGATGCACCGTGCATCGTTGGGAACCAGTTTGCGCGTACGCAGGAGGATGCAGGAGGATGACGACGACGATGCCGTTCTCTTCCTCCCAAGAAAAAAATATACCAGCGTCGCTCTCTTTTGCGCGTCGTTAGGCGTCGTGTGTATGCATCGCGGCAAAACCAGTTTGCGGGCAAAGGATGGCAATAAACTTTAGCTTCGGTACCGGGTTGATCTTCTCTTACGCGCTTGCGGGATAATCATGAAGCGATTCATCCCACTACCAAGAACTATCCGAGTCTACCGTAGCAAGCCCATTGCAGCCGCTCTCAGAGCCATGTTAAAGGCAAAAGTGGGCACCACTACCATTCGTCCATAGCCATCGCCACCCGCCATCCGCCACCAACATCGTTTCACAGAGGCCCCCTATATAGTTCCTGCGGGAAGTGGTGGGTCAACTTGCGACGATATTGTGCACACCTTGGTATCTATCCACTAAGGCGGAGATCTACGTATATAAACTCGTCGGGGCGAGACGCGAGTCAGAAGTCTCGTGCTACTCCTTGATCTACGTATCGGGATTGGGAAGAGAAAGATTCTTCACGGGATTAACCAGCTGATCGGATCGAGAGAACAGTCGCCGCTTTGCCTTCTTTATTCCTTTTTTCTAGTTTTTAAAGCTACGATTCTCTGATAGGTGGGTTAATTTATCATTCCGTTACTCGTGGATCACTGAATGCATGTTATACATCGTTCGGAGGCACATACCTGAAAGTTGTATCTTATCTTGCATATAATTAGCATTTTATACGTTAAGCGTTACGTTTGAATTTGTTGTGATTTGTTTTTATAAACTAACTTTGTGTGTGTGTGTGTGTGTGTGTGTGTGTGTGTGTATGTGTGTGTGTGTGTGTGTGTGTGTGTGTGTGTGTGTGTGTGTGAATCGAGTTTTATTTTATAAAATTTATTTTGTTATATGTACAGACATTAAATCACTTTTCGATTTTAATTTGGATTTCGATCGGTCGATAAGATTTTTATTTACAATATGATTGGAAACAAGACCGTTTATATTAAAACTTGAAATACGAACGTCTTATCGGTCCGAGTGTTAAGATGTTGAACTACTATATAATATACACTTATTTAAATTGAATTAATTTTCAGAAATCTGAAATAAATAATCTGAATTGCGAAAAATATGTTCTCGCACGGAATGCAAAAGATCCGGATTCGACTCCCGGCCGAGGCAATATTTTTCGCAATAAGTTTATTACAGTTTTTTAAAATTTGGGAAATTTTGGGGGGATTATTTGTTTCAGATTGATTGTGTGAATCCGATAATTTCATCGGCTTGCAATTTATTTCTAAAAATTAATTCAATTTAAATGAGTGTATATTACATAGTAGTTCAACATCTTAACACTCGGACCGGTAAGGCGCTTCGTATTTTAAGATTTTTATTTATTTTATTTTTTACATTTTATCTATTTTAGATTTTTTATTTTAAATTTTAATTTAAAAATAGTTCGTATTTTTTTATTGTTAGTTAATATTTTTCTGTGACTATCTTGGAATTATTAATCTATACTGTGTGAAATTATGATTTAACAGAAAAGGATCATGAAGATGAATTTCATATTGGTTTTGTTTGGTCTTGGGGTATGTTTGGCCAATCCTCTGGAGAAAAAGGAAAAGATAAGCGTCATCGAGCAGCAGTCTGTGACGCTAACAGATCGAGTTAAATACGAGGAGGAACTTCTTCGTAAACTCAACTCAAAATGTTCCCAGAATGATATCAGCAGTTGTGTGATGTTGAAGTTGGTGACGTACATGAACAAGTTGCTGAAGAAGGCTTCGATCGAGCTCACGGACGATATCGAGATCAGGAAGACGAGTCAGACGTCGGAAGATGTAATCACGTTCGAGGCTGGCAGAAGCAAGGACGATGAGGTTCAAGTCCTTGATCTTGTCGCGAATAAAGTTTACACCTTCATCAAATCGAGAAGTATTAAATGGAGAATTCTACCTGAAGATGATATTGTGGTATCCGCATCGGAAGATGAGACCGGTTCATTAAACTTAGGTCTATCTATTGAACGCGCCGATAGACCCGTTCAGGAAGGTAATTATAACTTTTACAATAATAGCTGTTCTAAAGAAGTAAAAAAAAAAATATTTTTAATAGGATTATGTAATTTAATTAAGTATTAAGTGTTAGATATTCAATAATTTGCAGTAAACGCATCTATAAATATTGATTTGTTTTATTTAATTATGCGCCATGCTTTTATAGATTTTGAAGATTCAACAAAAGTAAATTCGACAATTAAGCTCTAAGATAGGATTCTGTTAAGATCATGTAAAATACGATTATCTATTGGTCATTTTTAATTTACAAAAATTTTATTTAACTTCAATTAATTTTAATTACTCAAAATTTAAATGTATTAACATTTTTGTTATTATAATTATTACGTCAGTATTTAATAAAATAATTCTGATAAATAATATGATCTTTAACAAAATTATCATTAAATATAAGTGACGTTTCAATTTTACTCTGGTTTCAATTTTCACTGTTTTCACATGAGTAAAGTTGTGTCACCGAATGCATAAACAAATAGCTTTCACCTTTACCTTGTTCATCTGCTCATTCATCTGCTTATCACCGAACTTTATTGCTTTCTCTATGGAAAGTATAATTATGTACCTGCAAAGTAGTTTCTTCGTCTTCTGCTTGACTAATTCGCCGAAAGTGACAATAGCGTAATTTGTTCCATCTTTTGTAGGTCGTGGAAAGAAGAACAATATGGGTCCATTGATCGCTGCGGCCGTCTTGAAGATTGGTCTCATCGGCGGTCTAGCGTTCAAGGCTCTTGCTCTCCTAGTCGGCAAAGCTCTCCTTTTGTCGAAGATCGCGCTTCTATTGGCCAGTATCATAGGCCTAAAGAAACTTTTTTCGCAAGGGAAACATGTAACCTATGAAGTGGTAGCGCATCCACATCACGGCTCGAGCCATTCGTTCGATCATGGTCATGGCGGTGACAGTTACTCCAGTGGGTGGGCGAGAAGTTTCCACGAACAAACGCTGATTCCTGGACAGCCAGACGCTCATGAGCTGGCTTACGCGGCGCATGTCAAGTGATTGATTCCTACCATTGAAAGCAGAATCCAAAAATCGTTGAGATCATCGTTTGAGATGAGAAGAGCGATGTCCTTGGATCCGCGTACTAAACTTATTCTTGAATCACCGTCTAGATCTATTTCATAGAATATTTATTTCCACCCATAATTACCCATTTTACTTTGCTCTCTTTTTCATTTTTCTTATCATCAACATCGTGATTCTCTTTATTTATTCTCATCTGATAACTCTCTTCCTCTCTTTCTTTAATATCTGTTTATTATACCTAAATTTCCGAATGACTACACGACGCATGAATACGTCAATGACATACAGCGACGCACGTGTTTATGACAATGGTGACATCAGGATGTCACATTACGATTTACGGATACGTGGGCAGGAAACTCTTGGATGCGTATGTATGAAGGATACGCATCACAAGAATCTTACCTACTTACTTTCGCGATTGTATTTGTGAATCTAATTGCAGATACTACGAGACTCTCGTCATTAGGGCATAAAATTATGCACGAGCGTTATATTCTTCTCGCTTCTCACATTATTAGTATTTAGATCTGTGATATCTTGAGAGCTTAGAATTATGTTGGTGTGCATCAAAAGTTAAGTAATTATTCTACTTTCAGTTTGTATTCTCGTCGTATATTTGGCGCGAGACGTAGTCATTTTATATTGAATAGAAGCTTTATTCTAGATAAATTATTTAATGTCAGAGGCTATACTGTGTGACTATATTCTTGACGTTAAATGTACGGTTAAATGAACATAAAAGAATATTGTTTTTTACCTTTCATTATTTTTAGTTTTTATTTCATATTTATATTTATAAGATCACATTTATAACATTAAGAATGTTATTTATCAAAGCTAATCACTTTTAATTTAAATGTTATTTAAAATTAGGACGAAAGATGTTATGAAATAAGATCAAAATCAAGACATGTGAGTGATACGATACCAAAAACTCTCTAAGCTCTTTTTATTGGCTTTTCAAAAATTTCTATGTAATTTTAGTGTGATGAATCGTTAAGAGAAAAATATATAAAATGTTCTCTACTCTTGTAAATAATTAGTAAATGGTAAAGCAATTATATACATGCTAATTAATTTGACGATTATTTCGTGTTGTAAATTAAAATGTGTTATCTTTAACAGAGAGTCTTGTAGTGATTTACTTGACGCAACAGACAGACAAGTTTATATAGATACTTGTTTAACAGAAGAATAAAGCCAAAATGATAAAAAAAACAACGCACAAAGCAAAAATGACGAAAAATAATGACAGCCACATAAAGTGTATACATGTTTTATTTATATTAATATTAATATCCTTAACTTAATATATGTTTATAAATTTATAAATTTATAAATTTATGATTTTTTGATTAATAAGACTGCGAAATGTATAATAATATCTTTTATATTAATTTTTATATAAAAAGATAAATTATTTATT
>NW_017305288.1:1411386-1414221 GCF_001594115.1 Trachymyrmex septentrionalis
AAAAAAAAATAAATAAAATAAAATAAATAAATAAATCAAAATCTAATTCAAAAGATATTAATATTAAAGTAATTGTTATTATTTTATTTAATAAAATTTTTTAGAGTACCACTGATTCACATACATATCGTATATATTTAATTCAGCATATATTTATTTCGCCTTTATTTCGTATTTTTCACAACAAAGCTTGGTCAATTATAAAACGTAGAAAATACTAGTAAACGTAGAAATACTAGTAAATGCTAGTAATCTGTTGCAATCTTTTAATGTGCTACTCATTTTTTTTTAAATTGTTGAGAGATTTAATATTTACGTTTACAGTTGTCCTCCTTTTTTAATAATGACATGTAATGTCTTAAAAAAAAAAAACTTTCAAGTAATTGAGACGGATGCGCTCGACTACGTTAAACATAAATCCCTGAGAACGATCTGTGCAGCAAATATTTTAGTCACGATCGTTAGTCGTGGTCTATTTAATACGACTTGTAGACCGGATAGAATAGAATATCGCGTAAATGCGAGAATAAAAGTTACCGCGATTTTACGTCCAAGCGATTTATTTCGTTAGTTTGGCTACTTAACAATGTTGCTAGTGCGATACAAATTTAATATATGTATAATAATTAAAACATTTGATATTATTAAATGACAAATTATGAAAGTATTAAAATCACCTAAGATTGATAAAAATTTTTTTTTTGCTGATAAAAGATTTATTTTCTATAGGTTTTTTAAAGAAATTGTATCCAATTTCATTCTGTTTAATTTAACAATAGATTTAACGTAAATTATTACATAAGAATTTGATCTTTATCTTTAATATTTATTGCAATGTACAACATAATAGAATTATTGTATATGTAAAGTACAAAATTTTTTTTGGCCTCAAAAGACATACTGAAGATAGTAATCCTGTTGGTTTTAATCAGCTATAATCTACTATATATTCTATATGATTCACTATACAACTATATCTTTTGAGTCAACGTAATAAGAAACTCTAAAAAAATACGAAATAAAAGATTTTACAAAGAAAGTCTTACATTAACAGACGAATCAAGAGAAAACAGTTGTTAAATAAAATATTAATAAGAAAATAAAATACATTTTTAAATGTAATTTATCAAATAGATCCAAACAGATCAGCAGAGTTAAATTAAATGTCAAATACAACATTTCTCGATTTGTGATTTTTAGCGGGATTTTTGTGCATGTGATTATTTTAATTAGCTTTACACCTGCGTCCGGTAGAGGTATATTGTAAAGTTTCATAATATGCTGCATATTAAAAAATTGTAAAATCTTCCTTTTACATCTCGTAATATATGCATCATATAATAATACAATCATTTAATTTTTATACACTTTCCATATAATTTATCTTTCAATTTACATATACTATATACGCATATTTATAGAATGCACTTATATAATATTTATCTAAATGAGAACAAAGAATTGTTAAAAGAGGAATTAGGCACGTCTATTAAATCAAAGGAAAACTGTGTGGACCACGTGATATGCCAGACATTTCTCATTTAAATAAGTTGACCTCTATCTGAGAATGTCCGCTTTCTCCATTCTGATCGATTTTGAAGGATTCGAAGGATATTCGCGAGATAAAACAGACGCGATGTGGCAGAAAGAGAGTACCGTTCATCTCGTACCATTCAGGAAATCGACTTTCGATTTCCGACGTACGGGGGCATCGCGGACTTGACCCAATTTCTTTATCCTTTTTTCTTTCTCCTTTTCTTTTTTGAAAACCGTTCTCACGCGTGGTGGAGAAAGAAACTGAAGTCTCTGGTGTGTCCGAAACCTCGATCGTATACGGATATCGTTGACATACCGATGTTCGTTGATAAATATATTTTTTTATCTTAACTCAATTACTGTTATTACAAACTGTTACTATCTGATATTTGTTGGCGGTGCCTGCATTCTTCTTCTTCTTGCCTGCATAATTTACCATTTATCGCTAGGCAAATAATTAGCGTTATCAATATCAGAAAATTATCACAACTGGATGAATCTGGAATTAATTGTTGAGTTGTTAACATATATGCAGGTCTTTGCTAGTAACCTGAATTCTTCTTTATTTGAGATGTAATTATTTAGGATATTAACACACACACGGAGCAAAGTGGCGAAAATTAATTTTCATTATAAAAGATTTACTATCTCGTAATTATTACGGTTTATTTAGTACATTTTCCTTAGAAATAACAAATAATCTTCCTAATTCTTAATTCGGTCTTAAAAGTAACATTAAAACTTAACAGTAAAACTTTACAGAATTTTAATATTACTTTAGATTTTTGTAATTGTATATATCTAATTGAATCAACAGCGAACAGAATTAGTAGTTTTTTTGTAGATGATTTATTATCTTGTTAGAAATTTACTAAGTTAAAAGAGTTCCCTAATCTTTTAGGACTTACCAAATTCTTCTAGTTGCCATTTCTTCAGATTTTAGTCGAATTAAATGTAGTGGACGAACGAAATAAAAGTACAGGAAAAAATACAGTGAGAGAGAGGACATTTAAATGCGAAAATCTCGTAACGCGATAATGTCACGATAACATGATTGTGTTACGGCCCGTTAGATATTTAAACGCGAACTAAACCTCCATTTTATGAATGAACTAAAATACAATGCAGTACATGTATAATAGATGCAGTTGTAAATATCCGCGCTTCAAAATAAACAGAGCACAGCTTAGCGTGCACTAATTAAAACTATCATTCGGTACGTAGTGTTGGGAAGTGCGCAGTGTTGAGAAAGTTACTTTATATAAGTTACCTATAAATTACTTAGGTTACCATATATAT
>NW_017305288.1:1414321-1420426 GCF_001594115.1 Trachymyrmex septentrionalis
ATACAAAAATTAAAATACCCGAAGTCGTTGAGCTCAATTTCTATAATAAAAAGTAACTTATAAGTAACTTGTAAAGTAACTTTTCCAACCCTGCTTAAGCGTATGAATTCCGCATGTACACGCGATAAAGCGCAACTGCTTTCGACATTAATCTAATTTTAATAGATAACGCCGTCTTTAAAGCCTCATGAGCTTCGGTAAAGTTTTTAGTCGATCACGATCGTCCGCATGCGATCGAGCCGTGTCGTGAAACGGAAGAATAATTTTGAATCGGTTGTAGTTATACCTATCAGACCTCTGCTACGTATATACTGCGGTGTTGTAGGCATGTGAGGGGAAGTGGAACAGAAGAGAAAGGCACATGAAGATGAACTAGATTTGGATAGTCATCTCTCCTTTCCTTCCTTGCATTCGTCATCTTTGTCCATCATCGGTTTCTTTGTCTCTTTCTCATTTTCCTCCACACCCTGCCCCTTCCTACGTAAATTCACATATCTCGCATTCTCCGCTACATCGTCCTCCTCATTATCCTGCGTACATTGACACGATCTACCTGCCAGAATAAGAGATCGCCAATATATAATTAATCTGTCCCGCAGCCATCGATGGAGGGGCGCAAAATTTTATGTTGGTTCCTCCGCACGGGTTCAAGCACGTTACACGCGCATCTATTATTTATTTCCGAGATGCGTACGATCGTGCTACGATCGATACCGGCGATCACGATTCGAAATCGGTACGTTCTCTTCCGCTCTACTAAAGCGCGGGAAAGAGAGAAAGGGAAGAGAAGCCGAACTACGAGAGAAGAGAGCTGCGAATGATCCGGGAGCCAGTAGTACGTGATCTAGAATAGTGAGATCTCGCGAAATGCGAATTACGTCTGGCGGAGAAGGTAAAGGAAATAGGCGAAGGAAGGGAGCGGAAGATGCGTGAAGGCGTCATCCGCGCCGATGCGATGATGGAACTCCTCGCTCTCGCAAGCCAACCGCGCCGTAACGCTCTGAAACGCGTCAGAGAAACAAGAATTAAACGAATCGTCGAAGAGACCGGCATCTAAGTGAACGAAAAATTACCGGCTAATGCACAGCAAGAGCAGAGAACGGCAGCCATCGTGCCCGATGCTCTCCTTGCTTTTTTCTTAGTACAATCACCGACCCTCAAGTAGATCTATATAAATGGGAATTGCAAGCACTTACGCTGCAGCACTCGGACCTCCGCCGTAGGTTCCGCAGCTTCACGGTACGCACGCGACGTTCCCTTAGCTTTGCCGCGCGGTGGTTTAACGGCAGGCAAAAGGCGCAAGGATAAAGGCCCGCCGCGGGTTTCGACGGAGCCGAATCGTTCAGTTCGTCGTGCGTACGACACGCTCGCGTTTCCACGACGAAACGATGCTTTGGATACCAATGCACAGCATACCGGAAATCGATCGCCGACGTCTGCACATCTGTCTGACGTTGGCAATCTGCGCATTTTTCATCGTCGACACGATCGACGCCGCCACGAACGAAAGTAAGGACACGTGGACCGGATTCACGACGTCATGCACGTCGGAGGATTCGAAGAACGTGTCGGTTTCTTGTCACGGAGTGCGAATTGTACGGAAGATTGTACAGCAGCTACTGGAGACCACCAACAAGGAACGGGACATACAACTGTTCGACGGAATATCCTTGGTCGAGGTGCCTGGCTCTTCCCGAAAGGCCAGAGTTTTGAAGGGCTTCGGAGGTCTCGGACCCTTTTTACAGTTTCTGGAAGGCAGAGAACTGCGAGTCAAGCTGCCGTCTTTACTCCCACCGAATCTTGAAACCGCTTTGAAGGAGAGTTTGCCTTCCGAAGCTGAAGGTTTGTAATTTATGAGCGACACGACTGAGATGTCGAAGAAAATTTATGAAATTTTCTGAAAATCTTACATTTTTTTTTTTTCAGCGAGAAAGAGCGATGGCGGTTTTGGCGGCGGCGGCGGTGGCGGCGGCGGTTTTGGCGGCGGCAAAGGTGGCAAGAAGGGCGGTGGTGGTGGACTTTTGTTGATGATGCTTATGATGGGTAAGTTTTCGTGGATAATTATTGCGTAAAGAGGTGATTACAATTGAAAAAGATAATTATAAGAAAATAATTATTACATTCTGCCTAACGCGTATGTACATTAAGTAATATATCTTCGCGCAAATATTTTGTCAATTTTGGTAAAATATTAAGACGGTAAGTAATAATTATTTTTTATTTTTTATATAATATTTGCTGATTTCGAGTTTATGTGTTATATTTGTGATAAAAATATATGATATTTATCACAAAGGATTTTGTACTATGCTTTTCCCAAATTACATTTTTATTCAGTTATATCTAACGGAAGAATTAAGCGTATGATTACATTCAATTATCATTATATTGTTACATAATCAGTGTTTTTCACATAATCTCATGTCTCGTGACGTTCGATTCTACCTTATAATGTAAATTTTACTGTAATTTTAAAAATTTACTTTTCTTTTGAACCATCTAGGTAAAATGATGGCTGCTATGGGTTTCGGCGCACTGGGTCTCTTAGCCATGAAGGCGTTAATGGTTTCGGCAATGGCCTTGATGCTGTCACTGATTGTAGCCGTGAAGAAACTAGCGAGTGGTGGCGATGATCACGGCGGCGGTCACCATGTCGTTTACGCGCAGGAAGTTGGTGGTCATCACCATCGCAAGAAGAGATCAGTCGAAGACGTTGACTCCACGCAGTTGCCTTACAGAGGATACGCTCATCTTTACGCTAACTTGGGACCGTCTTGATGCTTTTAATCGTTAATTGCACCAACCTCAGAGATTGAATTGGTCCTCCAGCTTCTCAACTCTCTTATCGCTACTAAAGCGAACTTCTCAGATAGATACGACTAGATACGACTACGTTGACAACAGCACATTGACATTACGCTCACGTAATTTACATTTCAGTCACATCATCATTGTCCTCTTATTCATCGTCACATTCATTTAACGCAACGTTCATCCTTTTCACAACGCGGCTTTCTTTATAGTTTAATAAAACTGCAAACGTCAGTTGCGGTAGGAGGGTTAATAGGCGCTGGAAAATGACTGAAGACGTGACGCGACGCGAGATCAGTGACAGTGACATTGACGAAACGACAATGACTGATTGACAGCTACGGAACTAGAAAGTGATATTTAACAAATGCTTGCTCACGAGAAACGTGGTAACCGATCTCCATTGATCTGCCACTTTGACAGGACTCTCAGTGAAAAATTACAGACGCGCACCGAAGAAACCAAAGTACGTTGTTCGATTTTTTTTTATTTATTTATTTATTTTTTTTTTTTACCCACGTATTTATTGTTGTGCAACACATGTTAATAAAGCATACGTGTTTGGAAGATGCGAAATATATACGTGTTTTACATTTATTACCATCTCGATTCAAAACGCGAAATTGTTTAACTTACATTTATTAATGACATCGATAATGAAATCGCATTTTATTTTAATTGAACGTTAAACAGGATACATAAATCGCAAAATTAATTTAAGCAGAGGCAGCGTTTAGTATGCAATTTTCGGACGAGCCAGCGTAACGTCGCTTATTACTAGAAATTAATAAGATATTTCGTATAACAGGCTTGGAAACGAAGCGACACGGTTCGCTGGGTCGAGTCCGCCGATATTTTCCATTTACTTGCACACGGAACATTGGAAAATCGCAGGAACGAGGTAACAAATCGAGCCAATGAGGAAAGTGTGCCAGCGACCTACCGTGTCGCATATTCACCTGCGTTTACTCGATGAGCGTTTATTTAGCTAACGTCGCGTACGATGTAAAGCTGTAATAATAACCCGCGCGCGAATGTCACCTAAATAGACTAATGGCGATAGCGCATCGAAAGTTAAACACGGCTGAACGACGCACCGTATGCAACGGATCTGATTTAACAATGCGGTGTTTCATTATGCGTTTCATATATTTGCTTATTCAAGATCGCGAATTCATTGATATTTAGTGTCGTTTGAGCTTGGAATGTAGCGGGATTCTGCAGCGATTTGTACGGAGGAATTTCATGTGAATCTTGAGAAAGCCAATTTGAGTCTTTCAGAACTGAACGATAAATTACGAGAACACGTCTGTAGACACAAATGCCGGTGCTCGTTTTTATTCGCGGCATTCCCGCGAGCGCGCGCGCATGCACGTGGATCCATGCCCAAAGCGGATTGGAGAGCTCGATGGAAGGAACAAAAAAAGAAAAGCGAAGGAGAAAGAGATAGAGAAGAGAGGCGTGATGGAAGAAAGGCTCGATCGAGTGGTGTAAGAGGAACGGATCCTCTTTCTCTTTACGCATCTCTCTATGCCGCGTCTTCTCCGTCCGTATTGGATTCCTCCCACTGCAGTCCTCGGCTCCTTCTTTCTCCACGTGGCGTGGTAGGGGAAGGAAGAGCTCCGGCTAAGACCTACTGGCATACATACCAATCGTTTCCTTTTTTACGTTTCGAATATCATAAAACGTGGAGATCCGCACTGAAAGCAGCTCAGACGGCGATGCAGTCTCGGGCAGAACCGATCGCTTCTCAGCGTCTACAGTCTGTGATCCATCTCTATGTGGAATGTCGGATCAATTAATTCATAATTCGTTATTATTTGATTATTCAAATTAAATTTTTCACGAAATTCACTATTTAATTGTACACATCTTTATGCTTAATTTTCTATCCTATATCCATTGCACTACTTTTCTAGTGACTAGAAAGAATGAAGATGGCGCGTTATACTCACTAATTACTCAAATTGAGTTTATTATATTTAATAAGATTGAAAGCAGTAATCAACTGCAATCACTGCCAACGCGTTAATGGAAATGAACGATTTATTTTCTTTCCTTTGATCCTTCCAGATAACTTTTACAACTCTGTACAAAGGAATGAATGGGCAATACATCTATTGTCATTCGGATTATCATTTATTTTGTTCAACTCTTCTGTTGTACCTTTATTAATATTCTGAACTATAATAGAAATATTATTTAGACTTGGATGGTTTTTAATGTTCATTATTAATTAAAGTAGTCTAATAATACTATATATATATATAGCTGATTTGTGATCTATTACTTATAATGCTCAATATGGAAAGAATTACCGGCATAGTTTCTGGCACAGCAACCGCGTTATGGTCCATAGACGAGAAGAACCAGTTGGGCGCGGAAGAGTGCCCCGTTACATTCCACACTCATTACAAACTTCGTAAAGAAATTTAAAATTCAAATTTGATCTGGTTGACTACCGGTTGATTTTTCAGGTCGTACGCATGTCGATGGCCAATGGAATTGATTGAACATTGCATCAGAAATTCCTAGCACAATCGATTGACAGACATTAAACCAGTTACTGACAAGTTCGAAGGCTAGAATATCGAAGACCACCGGTTTTTTCCAGATTTAGGACAGGAAACGCAACACGATTGCTAGATACGCTTTTATGGACGTTGCTGTCCTAAATCGATACGTTTTTTTAAGTGATTCTCTAGATACCTTGGGAACATTTTGTTTCATTGGCATATTGATCTGGAAAAATACCATGACCTCCAAAAGTCGGTGACCTTAATATGTAGACATTTACATATAAACTGGTAATGCACTCGAAAAGAGGGTAATTCTTTATAAAAAAGTAATTAAAAAATGTAGAGTTAAACTTTTCCTCACATAAGACTTTATCAAGAAAAGCTATGAAAATTAAGAAATTAATAATATTCTAACTATTAT
Organism: Trachymyrmex septentrionalis; assembly: GCF_001594115.1. NCBI lineage: Eukaryota > Metazoa > Arthropoda > Insecta > Hymenoptera > Formicidae > Trachymyrmex > Trachymyrmex septentrionalis. The sequence goes on from NW_017305288.1 coordinate 1,420,073, forward strand.
CTAATATATATTTTTTATTTACTATAATTGTAAAATTATAATTAACAATTGTTCTAATATAAAAACAAGTATTATTTATTGCTGTAAAAACGAAATTGAGAGAAAAAATTGAGAGAATCGATAAATTTGAATATAAGTTTTCCTAGTCATCTTTTTCATAAAATAATATTATTGATTTTAATAGAAGAAATTATATTTGTTATTTCTTACATATGCAATATCTCTTTAACATATTTTTTTGATACTTTAATATTTTAAAAAGTACTTAATCAAGTAAATTTTTTCATATATCGCTTTAATAATTTCAATAATCGCTTTAATAAATTTGTGTGATAAGAGCGAGAGTTATTGTAA
>NW_017305288.1:1420526-1422835 GCF_001594115.1 Trachymyrmex septentrionalis
ATAATAATCGCTTTAATAAATTTGTGTGATAAGAGCGAGAGTTATTGTAATCTGTTTAATTGAAATATCCGTTCTCAATCTGCATTTCACTGAACGAAATCATACACATCGCATCTACAACGTTATATTCCCGCGTAAAGGATAGTGATTTTACCGCGATGGGCGTGCCTGTGGTTTAACGATCATTGCTGTCGTTGTACAGGAGAAACTTTGGTTTTACTTTTTAAGGCTGCTTTTCTGTTGGGAGTGAAGGATTGACGAAAGGATTCTGAGTGCTACCCAATGACCGAGAAAGGATGAATGAGCATTGACGTAAGATCGGGAATGGGAACTGTGTTGTTGTTGTACTTGCTTTTCATTGAATCCCTTCTTATGACGAGAGAATTTGTTGACCGAATTCAAGATGAGAGTGCTCCTTCTTTACTCCGTAGTGATTATGTACATAAATTAACAGAGAGACTCGTGCGATCTTTAGTAATGGTAGAGAACGGACGTAAAATGTACAATGTACAATAAATGCAATTTTTTCACTTCCTCTCTTCCATCTTATAATCTCGTTTTATCGAATATGTAAATGATAAAGAAAAGTAATAATTGTAATGTGTAATGTTAACAGATAAAAAATCACTGTTAGAAAGTTTTGCAAATTTATAATCGGATGATGTTTATCTTCTCCATAATATTATGTCGTTTACTATAAAAATATGTGGAACGTGTTTCTCATCTCAGTTCTAAGTCACATGTCTTTAACTGATTTAAAGATAAAAAAAGTAGAGAGAGAGAGAGAGAGAGAGAGAGAGAGAGAGAGAGAGAGAAACAGAGGAGAGAGAGAACGCACTTTCTATAGAAAACGTCTAATATAATACTTTCTAAGTAAAAAAAAGTCTAATTCCTGTTTTAAATTGCTGTCTTTCCAAGGTGTAAATAAACATTTTATATTTTACATATATTTTTAATTATATTTCCGCAAATTGGAAATTTTGATTAGCATGGAAGTATGCATCCTCGCATTGATAACCTTACAATCTTATAGATCTAGTCCTATATAGACCATTGGTTTTACTTTCTCGTAATTTAACGCCGCACATATACGCTTACCGAATGCGAAGATTTTCTTGATTGTCGCATTGTACTGCTTTACACTTCCGGTAAGAAGAAACGAAATGAAAATGACAAGAAGCGTGATCCATTGGCCCGTGAGAGTTGCAGGGTCACACTAGAAAGTGGTGTCCGCGTGCGCCGCAATGAAGGTCGGATCCGGGATGTTTGAACTTGATCTATACCAGTTTTCTTTCATTCATATCGATCATATCCCGTATCTGCTCCTTAAACGCCGAACGACTCACATAGAAGGATTTATGTTCGAAAAGAGAGTATTGCAGACTCTTTCCCTTGAATTGCAATGATAGGTCATCGCTAAAAAAGCTAATTGAGCTACTTCAGTATCGTTAGCTATATTACCATTTGCTTACACGAGTTTATTCGATAGCCTCGTATAGCGGTATGTACTACTCGTAATTTTACAAATGAAGTTTTCAGTAGTAAGAGTATAGGATTTAATTAGACGTAGAGATTACGTTATTCGTCTATTATTTACTATCATTTTTCTTTTTTCTTTATTGGAAAGTACAAATGCAATAGACTGTTATATAAGCTTATTTAACATAACTTATTGCTGTTTGCAGAAATTATAATAAATGCATTATGACTAGACGGGCTTGGCAATTAAATTTTTCAATATCTTCGTAATTCATATACTACACTTTATATTCGATCGAAATAATATCCATTTAAATAAATAAGTACGTATAGCTATCATTTCTTATTAAATTTTTCATTATTTTTATATTGAAGATAATAATAAATCAAAGCAATGTTAATATAAATGAGGATAAATCAGAAATTTACCGAAGCCAATTAGAATTAAAGCTGGAGTTTAAGAGATTGTTGAAAGAGCTTTCTCTAGAGTTTATTTACATAAGATTTAACACATTCTTAAAATTCAGGTCTCATCCGTTCTCCAATTTTAAGTATGTAAATGTGTAAAATAATTAGGACAAACTAGAAACATATATCGTTGAATTCGAGCGAACATAAGCCTTTAAAAAAATTAATAATTTACCGTTTTTTTTTTACACAATATTTGTGCATGAGTTAAATATTAACGTTATTCAAAGTAATTATCATACATATATGTTTCATAAAATTAAAAAATTTACTAAAGTATCAAAAACAAATATTATTGAAAATACTAAGTTATTTGTGATTTTATATTATTATATATATATATATATATATTAAAATATTTC
>NW_017305288.1:1422935-1434560 GCF_001594115.1 Trachymyrmex septentrionalis
GAATTAAAGATTGAAAATTAAGTAACAAATAAAGTTAAAAAAAATAAGTACTACGTACACGTCTATGTATAAAAATAGAAATATTTTATATTCCATATTTTATATTGCATATAATTTTTTATATAATCATAACGTTGAAGTAATTTTCTAGTAATGTGATATTGCATAATTGTGTAGTCTGTTTTTACATTCTATTATATATTCGCATTTTTTGGAATTCTTAATACTCTACATCCAACACATTCAACTAAAAATTGCATATCCTGTAATGCAATGTAAAGTTAGCGCGGTATACTTGAGAAGATCGTTGTTGGAAGAAAGCGATTTTACTAGCGCTCAAGGCGTTGCCCCTTATAGCACCTATATGCCCGGCCTTTATTTGTTTTGTCGTAGGTAGGTCGCAGGTCGTAATAGGTGGCTTAGCCGAACCTCTGTCATAAGTACACTTCGTCTATTGGATGAACACGTATTCATGCATGCCAAATAGGAAACAAAAAAGAAGTCGGTGGGGCAGTCTGTGATAGAGACCCACACCTAAAGGAGGGGCCCACCGAATATAAGCTAACGGATTGTCTCATGGACCACACAAAATTTGACTCCACACAACGAAGTTTGTTCGGTGAACTCTAACTTCGTAGATCCATCTACGAATTTCTTATATCTCTTATAAACGCGTGCTGCAATCAGGTGCTTTTATCACACGCCTCGTGGAATTCGCATCAAGTCATGAAACTACTGAAGCAATTCATAATTTTGATAACTGCGGTCGTTTTTACCACCGGTCAGAGTATCGACGAGTGCCTCAAGCAAGACAGCATATCCTGCGTGCAGAAGACTCTATATAGGACCGCCAAAGAATTCTTTGCCAAGGATAAACTAGAGCTTATAAACGGAATCAGTCTCGTGAAGAGTAATGTCAATGCCAGATCTAGCAAGGAACTTACTTATGATCAAGAGATGGAGGCCGCTGATAATATCGTGGAAAGACAAAATTCTCTCGAAAACTTCGTTAGCGATGAAGCTGGGCAATTTTTGACCGGTCGCAATCTTAGGGTACTTAAAAGATTACTAAAACTATTACATAATTGCTGTTTATTGAATATTAAACAAAATATTAAACAATACATAGGGGTCACGGAAAATACGAAATGCATCTTAGTGTAATGGTTTAATGTCACTTTAATGATTTATAAACTTTTTTATCTCTCTTAGCATCTTATATTCAGAAATGCAGTGTGGTTGAATACAAACCACCAATTGTTTTCAGATCAATCTTGCGTCTGCTTTTGAGAAAATCCAAGAATCGGCTCGTGCCTTCAGTGAATCTACTCCACCAGAAATTCGTCAAGCTGTCAACGAGATTGTTGAAGGTAGGGCGTTAGAATTAATAAATTATTTCTAGTAATTTTCACATTAATTTTATCTCTATTTGTGTTACAACAAAATTAAATTGACATTATGTGTCTTACAATCCTTTAAAAGAATAACTTAATTTGATTGATCTTAAATTAATAAATCTTTTCTAACATTCTAGCGCGAGGCAAGAAAAAAGGAATGCTAAAAGGAATCTTACCCCTCCTGGTTGCCGCAAAAATAAAGTTTGGTCTTTTGGGAGTTCTCTTATACTTTGTCACCGGATTCTTAGCGAAAAAGGCGATCCAAGTGTCCATTATTTCTCTCCTCATCTCTGCCTTCATCGGTTTGAGAACATTCTGGTCAGGCAAAAACTACCACCACGACGTCACTCCTTACAATGGTGGCTGGAGTGGTGGATTTTCAAGTCCTGTTAGCGGTGGATGGTCAAGTCCCGTTAACAGTGGATGGTCCAATTCCGTATCTGGTGGATGGAGCAATGGTGGTTCTTCCGGTTGGGAAGATTCTAATTACGCGCACAACCAAGCATATGGATATCATCACTAGTGATCGTTGATATTTTCTTCTTCTATTTCTTTTTTTTATTAATCAACGGCCAGTAGAAAGAATGGAATGTCGGTAGAAGTCAGATGACTTTTACGCCTCACGTCGATTTTTATTCATATAATCATGGAGATATTTATTTTTATTTATTTTATTAATTATTATTATTTTATCATATTTTAAAAATTATTTATTTTATTAAATAGTAAATATGGCATCTCTGGCCCTTCCGTGATGTACATTAAATATATAACAATACTTCGTCCGCGTACGCATGTGCAAAATAGATCAATAAATAATCAAACTGAAAAGCTAGTCATAATATGTACGATTGATGAAGATGTAATCTTCAACTTGCTAATTACGAAATACGATATTACGTATGTATTACGACTTGGCGATTTCTGCATAAGTTTTAGCGTGATCATAAACGTTTCTGTAATGATTCATAATTCAATAGTTACATCTAGTCCAATACAATGTATATGCAACGTATTAAACTATACGCTACGAATTTGTAACATGTAATCCATTAATAGTATTTAAAAAATTCGAATGTGTATTTATTGATTTTTTTCCATTTACGCGTGTTTTCATATTTCAAAATAAATATTTTGTTTTTCTTTTCTGTAAGATATTTCTGTACAACATAGTTCTGTACAAAATAGTGAAAGTACTTCAATCTTAAAATGATAATCAATTTTGATTCGTCAACTCCACTAAATTTTAAGGTGGCCCTTTTTGTATTTTTATTTTTGATGCCGAAAACGAAAAATCGTTCATAAGCCAGTAGAGAGAAGCTTCAAAAAAGAGAAATCATCGCGACAGCAGCGGCAACTTTCCAGTCTTCCAGGAAGGTCCGAAACGTTCTTTTTTTTTTCTCACGAGCGAAACTGCGCCGCGGCCGCGTTGCATAAAGAGCACATTCGAAATCGTTAATACATCGCGAGTGTTCTGCTTCCTTGACGAGTCATCCGGCCAGCGGCCGCTCGAAACTGAGCCGATGAGATGGAAATGCCGGCTGACTCTCGGCATTCTCGGACGGTTGTAGGGGAAAGTGCATGTCTCAGGTGCATCCGGGCAGAGTCAATTGTTTTCTCGGTCCGTGATGGACCAGAGGTCGAGAAGAGGTCGCGGCACGGGTACGTCATTCCTAATCGGGTCGAGAGGATAGGCATACAACTAAATCTCTCGAAACGGATGTCCTTAAGTCCCACATAGAAGAAAAATAACTAGCTGGAAAGGAGGTTGAGGCAAAATAGCGCGTTTCTTTCTCGCACTACGCTAAAACCTCACTTGATGCAATAAAAAGAGTTTTACTTTGACAATACATTATAGATACGTCCATATACGTACAACGTCATATTTTCTAGAACGATATATTGGATTACGACGATGTGGACATTGATAATTAGTACTTACGTATACCGAAAAAAATATGATTGCCATCGAAAAAGAAAAGAAAGAAATTGGTAGTAAGTTTTGGCAGTAAAGTAAAACTTGTGATTCTTTTTAACCAGCGTATATAGACGACTCCATGCAATGGATATCGCGATAATAGCCCGTAAATAATTTTTTATTTTTTATTTTATGCTTTCAGCAAAAAACATATAGCTAAATAGAAAATATATTAGATTTACAAGTGAATAAAATCTGGCAAAAAACATATTATTTGTACGAAACATAGCATGAGATATAAGAATGGCGCGAAGAGGAGGCAATGCGTCAGTGCAAAAAAAGCGATTGTCATGCATCATTACACTCCTCTGTAATACAACGACTACGACGACGTGACTGCGGGAAGAACAACGGGGAAAAAGACGTGGAATTGCTTCGAGAGGAAGAGGAGTTACTTTCGTTCATAATATAACCGAGTGCAATGTTATATTAATACCACTGAAATTGGAACAAGTATCTTTTTTCCTAATAATTTCAAGCTATTTATCGCTTTACATTTTTTGTATTTTATATTCAAGGTATGTATACCATGTACTTAAGCCTCCATATTATTTGTACGTTGTAATAAAAGATATTCTTTCAAATTTAAATTACTTAATTCATAGAATTCTTGCTCATTGTACTGATACAAACTTATTTTGCTGTATATTCATACTTACATTTTTATGTAATTAGTAATTTATTTCAGATAGTCACTTAGATTTTTACTCAATTTTTTGTTTAAAGTAAAGTTTATCGTAAAGTATCATTACGTCGCAAATATAGCAGTATATATAATATTTTGGAAATAGAAAATATTATAGTATTTCTTCTGTACCATGTAATTTGCGTGGAGTGAATAAAAACATTTTATGAAACTTAACCCGCGCTGAGCAAGCGGATGAATAAAATCGTTCTTCGAGCTCACAAAAGCAACAATTTCTCCGTGTTGATAGCGCCAAATGTTCATCGTCTTATTATTAGAGAGTCGTAAAGTTCCGTGTCGATCGCGTCTTTACTCGCATCTAAATCCAGGTATGATTCTCACGTCACGATTAGTTTCGAGAGTTTCTCATGCGTCACTGGGTTACTAGATTTCCTAGTGATAGGTCGATTTGCTAGGTCATTATTAGGTGTGTATATCGCCGTGTTGTCAATTGGCATAGAATGATCTTTTTATCATTTTGCGTAGCAATTCAAACATTTCTCTTCATTAACGGTGTGGCGGGACATTTAGCAATTTAAAATTTTGAATCATTTACATTCCTAATTATACTCTACTTATTTATAATGTCGGAAATATTATAAAGTGTACATTTTATTTACATATTATTCATATATTCTATTTATATTATATATAAGTAAATTATTCAATCTTCCAAATTTGCGAGTCGAAATTCGTCACACGCTTCATCTACTTTCCGATCTTTTATTATTATGTATTTAATTTGACAGATTCTCACGTAAGATATACCCGTGAAAAGCACTTTTACTTGGCAGATCAGACAGTCGGAAATCTTGATACATAGTATGTATAAGATATTGGTGTTACGTCTGAATTCAATGGCTCATGTATAGGCATTATGCATTGGCTAAGATGCTAGCTGGTACATACAACTTGAACTTAACCGAGCGCCACGATTTCGAAACAATTGTTAGGCGACCGTTACCTTTCCCGTGACTTTCAACGGCTTACGGCCAGGGTCACGTAGTCGTACAGAATGGATATATCTGCTATAACGCAATCTAATTGCTGCTCTCGTGCTTAATTGCTTTCGGCGGCTGACTAATTAGTATCGCAGAAGCGTTGCGATATTCGAGCCCGGTTTCTCTCATCACTTGTTCACGGCGCTCTCTTCGTGCTCGCCCAGCATTGATCTCTCTGTCTCCCCTGTGGCATGATTATGAGGAATCTTTAATAAAGACTTCTCTACTTTCAGTCAATTTCCTTGTTTTAATGCGATCTAAAGATGAAGAAAAAAAAAAGCGTGCTGATAAAAATGTATTAACATAACTCCATTATAAGCAACAGTTTTTTTCAGTGTTATAAGTATAATACTGGTGTAACAAGAGTATGAACCACCAATTCATTTATTCATATATTGCCGGATAAACGAATCGTTAATGAGGACGGTTATTTTTTGATCCAGTTAAGTATCGAGGATATAAGAAACATTTGCTTTTATTTAAAAGATATAGGCGTGATTTTCCGTTCAATATTTTGTTCGTTTTACTTGAAGCTTGTTTTAAAGAACCCGCCGGGTTACAGGCCGCGTCAGGTGTGTGATTTCGCTCAAGGCGACATTCGTTCTTGGGTACAGGGGGGATCTTGATCCCCGAGAGAAGTCGGGATCGAGAACATGGTTACTGTGAGAAAGAATAAGAAAGAGAGAAAGAAAGACAGAGATAGAGAAGAGGGAGGCGAGAGAGAGAGAGAGAGAGAGAGAGAGAGGGGGGGGAGGAGAGAAAGAGAGAGAGAAAGATACCAAAATGATTGCCCAACTCTCGACCCAGTTATAAATAGGTGAGCGACCTCGTTCCAGGAATGATATCTCATGTTTATCATCTGCCAATGAATTTTCGGAGGTAGAGCAATATCATCTGCAACAATTAAATACTTTCCGTACGTTACGAGAACGCTCGTCGAGATGTTCTTTGTATAGTCTTTTGTCTCTATCTATAGGTTCAGAGCGATCGCTATAAATCACAACTTCCGACTAAAATTAAGCGATCAGTCGGCAAGATAATTCCTTATATTCACCATTGTATTTAGGAAAGCTGCGTAAAGGAACGAAAATAATTACAATTTACCGTAAGCGACTTAGTATCTAGATTCTTTGCGTTCTACATTGTGCTACTTAGTACAATGAATTAATCAAGCCAAAGTTGTACGACATGAGTCATCAGTTGTCGCTAATGGACCTTGTAATCGCATCCGCCGACACTGAATCTTCATCCTTGAGAGGTACATGCGACGCATCGTATACCTATCGAAACTACTGTCTATATGGCCTCGTTGAGTTGAAGTATCTGGAGCGGCCAAAGCACTTCTGGTTATTTGAATAAACGAGGAGAAATATTGAGTAACTCATTTTAAGAGCCCTAGAATTTCGTTCCATGAATTGCACACTGGCAGAAACGATCATCAAGGAATCTCACAGTTGACCAGAATTTCTCGATTAGGCGTCTCGAATCAACGTCACTACGACGCATACGGCCGTACTTCTGCATGTGCAATGGTAATTTAAGTCGCACAACACTCTAGGTCGTAATAATAGTAGGCGGGTGGTCGGGCGAAATGGTGCGGTAAATCACAGAGGATCTACATATACTTTTTCCATCGTCCAGGTTGCCTACAAGTCTCTTTCATTCTACAGTTCCTTCATTGTATTTAGTTTCAATTGATCCTGGAGAGACTCCTCTTCTTCATGGGTTAATGTGACTTAAAGTAGGTCCATAGCGTGAGACTATGGATATGTTTTAGCAGAAAGAATATACCTGGAGAAATAGTGATGAAGAGAAGGCTTGTAGGCTTCGGAAGAATGCAATTTAAGAATATATGTTATTTGAGGATACACGTCCTGGCTACAAAATGCTGAGCATGTATCGATGTAATCGATATAGGCATCTGTACTATATATATTTTTTTCAATCTTTCTTTGATCGCATTTCTACCACCTTGCCTCTTTCTCGCGCCTCGCTTAGTTTTTACTTTGCCAAAATAAGCGGGATGACGAGAGGGAGATCGATGAAAGGGGAGGAAGTCAGCGTGGGGAGATCCTGTGGGGCACCCGATACACTCTACAGAGCAAGAGAGAGAAAGGGGTGGGGGGTAACGAGAGAGGAGCAAGGTGAAAGGAGGGAGGCGAGAGAGCGTATGTCGCGAATGCGGACCCCCGGTGGCCTGCGAATCCACGAGGGGTTCCCCTCGTGCGATACTTCGGTATAAAAGCAAAGCAACCTCTTTTAGATGTAACACACGAGGCAACATCGGTGCATCCTGGCGTGCTTGATCGAACAACGCGCACGTTGGGCACGGAGGAGTCGAGAAACGGACTGCACGGTGACGCACGCGACTTGGCGACGCGTATAACGCGGTGAAGTCGTACTTTGGTGACCATGGCCAAGCATTTCGTGACGTTATTGTGGGTGTCGGCGGCGTTGACCGCGACCTTGGCATTGCCGACCAGCGACAAGGCCAGCGGAAGTGAGAACGATCTGGTGGCGAGCATATACACCGATTGTTTGAAGAAGGAGTCCATCAGCTGCATCAAGTACAAAGTATTCACGTTTGTCGACAAGATGCTGGCCGACAAAGAAGACATTACACTATCTGAAGGCATCACTGTTGTAAAAACGTCCAACGCCGAGGGCGAAGGTGCTCCAAGGTTGGTTGCTTGTCGTTCTGTGAACTCCGAGATTGCGCTTATGCCAATTTAAACATCGAACTATGTTCGAATATATTTATATTTATATTCGCATTTTTGGCAGATCTATCGAATCCAGCGATTTGGATACATTATTGTTCGATCGTCTTGGAAGATTCCTGAAGACACATTCAGTCAAAGTTGACCTCAAGGGCAGCGATATTTTGGGAGCGATTGAGTCCGCTGGACGCAATTTCGAGGATTTCAGCGACAATGCTGTCGAGAGCCGTGGAAAAAAGAGTGAGTATAGCACGCCATGAAAAATTACATCTTAATATTTACGTTAAGGACTTGGATACACTCGAATACAAACGTAGTACGATCCGTAATACAAAATTGATTACAACAACGTCTATAATTACATTTTATTAAATTTGCTTACAATGATTGCTTATTCTGGCTAAATAAATAATTGCTTTAAAAGCGAAACTAGCAATCGAGTGATTCTGTGAGTCATCCCAAGTATGATTCTCAATGCATCTATTTATATTTGCATCTATAAATATCAGAATTTTAATCAAAATTATAGAGCTTTTTTACTCCACACAATACGGGAAGAATGAAATTATTTATACGAATACCTTTAAGGGATAATTTTGCAATGAAAAATATTTGTTTACGCAATTATTTACAATTTTTATATCATGTAATTTCGGAGTTTTTTTTAGAGCTTTTTTATTATATTTCTGCACGTAAAAGTCTTTTTCATTAATATTTAACGTAATACATATATGTATTTTTTATCAATATATAATACAAATAATATCTATCTAACGTTTCTTTGCTATTCAATTTACATTTTTCTACTTTTAACAAACATATTTTTTAAGTTATATGAAATATATTAAATCATAAGAAATATATAATAGAAAAGAAAAAGAGGTAAATTCTTCGCATAACGAAGAAGTGATCACAGTTCATCGGGCCAACGTCAGCTGCGGTATGAGAGTTCTCTGCGTTCATTGCCGCCGTGTGAACAGCGACGATGACGACGAGGAAGCTCATACCGGTCGCAGACGTTGACCCACTGAGGAACTGGTTCCGCTTCTCCTTGAACCTCTCAACGGAGGAGGAGAGCGCCGGTGATACCGAAAGGTTGGGAGAGAGATAGATAAAGAGCGAGAGAGATCCTGCCGCGCAAGATTTTTGACACACTTTCCATCCTAGTACTTTGCCTTGACCTTCGACTATTCCGTTTTAAAAAACATTAACATCTCCGTGATCAGCGTGACGTGATTTACAGAGAACTATTATTATCGGGCTTACAAACGACGCTCGAACAATTGACTTGTGCGCACGTTCGTATCTCGGCATCTTATCTATTTATAAATTGCTATTACTGTTACACGATTATTAATTCCAGCGTACGAATATTAACGATCAGTTTTCCATACAAATTAGTTCGAGATTATGTCACATCACTTATAAATTTTATTATCTTGATGCAATCGTTACATTATGACATTTCAATCAATATACATATTTTTTAAAGTTTCAAGATCATATTTTGTTATATTAATTTTATATTATATCAGATTTTTAAATCTTTAATTATTACTAAGAATTGATATTGTCTTTTAATGAAATTAACTTTTCTTGTAATTGAAGATTTTTAAATCTTTGTCAAATTGAATCTAAATGCATGACCAACTATAAATAAGCACACAAAGATGATATGCATTTTGTAAATATATCATTCTGTGAAAACATATAGATATCTTGATAATCACATCACATAATAGAGTAATTCGCATTATGGAATGAAAATCGTATATTCTTAACTATACCTGCTATACAGCTGACGATGTACTCAAATTCCCGTTCTCCACAGAAGTGTGAAAAGAGAGTAATGATAACATCAAACCTCACAATTCATATTCCATATTCACATTTCATATATCTAGCAAGAAATATATAAATATATGAATTACATATATTAATCTTATTTTACACAAAAATAAAATGTCTGAATAGATTAAAACTTACAATAATACGATTATAAACTCTAAATAGACATATATAAAAACATGTTTTTTTTTTTTAAATCAAAGATATATTTTTAGGCGTTTAGAGTAAAGTATAACAGAAATGGTAAGACAAATACGATTTTAAAACACATTCATACGCTGATCAGAATCAGATTAAGCAGCTATTTAAGAGTAATCTTGAAGAAATACGTCCGAGACAAATATCTATCCCTTATTTTGATACAAACTAAAATATAAACATTTTAAATATTACAGAGAAGGCGCAAAAAATCTTAGGACCCCTGATGATGGCCATGGCCCTGAAAGCGGCCGCTTTATTACCACTGGCACTCGGAGCGATCGCCATGATTGCTGGCAAGGCTTTGCTCGTGGGCAAGATCGCTCTCGTGATCTCAGCCATCATCGGACTGAAGAAACTTCTCGGTTCTCACCAGAAGCACGTGACTTACGAAGTAGTCTCGCATCCGCATCACACCAGCAGCCATGTCAGCCATGATGACCATGGCGGTTACGGTGGCGGCGGCGGCGGCGGCGGCGGCGGCGGCGGTGACTTCGGCGGTGGTTACGGTACCAGCGGACACGGATGGGCCAGGAGTCTGCCACAAGATGCTCATGAAATTGCGTATCGCGCCCACCAACCCCAACCGCAAGCTTGAGCGGTACCATAGAAAGTTTCCGTCCCGCGCCGCTTCTCGCTTCTCTTCCATTTTCTTCTGATGATTCTCTTCCCTTTCATTATACTCACGCCTGCTTCACTCGCTGCATTCCTCGTTATTTCTTTCCTTTTTCCTTTCTTACTTAAACTGTTGCTATGTGTAGTCTGTCTCCTACTTTCCAGGAAAATATGCCGCTACCTATAATTTCCAATGTTATTCTCGATTCGAGATTTCGCTATTTTCAGTCTAAAATCTTCTCGAATTAATCGATCGATCCTTTTTTCATGCTTACATGAACTCTTTTATATTCGAATTCTTGTCTTTTTTAACTTCTCTTGTTCTCTCTTTTATTTTATCTTATATAACATGGCCGATTCCGCGGCCAGTCACCAGTACCTCTGGGAGATGCTCATTGTTTTATATACGTAGCCTTACGTGAATTCGTTATTTATTCGTTGTATCTTATATAATTAATATTTATTTAATGTTCGACTGCGTGCTTCCATATGACACCTCCTGTTTTTGTAATAAAAAAAACAACAAATGAGATGCCTCCGTCCTTATCCCGAAGAAAAAAAGTTTCATCGATAAGTACATCTACAGCGTACGTCGGCCGAAGAAACCAGCGCATCGTCCTCGGCTCTCTCGTAAGAGTGACCGTGGTTCACGACCGAGTGCTTCTATTTATACATAATACTGCACTTGCACTCGTAGTCATAAAGCGTAACGTAAGGCCGTGAAATACGGTCTATTGAACTCGTAGCATGACGATCATAAACCGGATGCGCTGCTGTACCACATTTTCCATACATAAATAGATAAAGAAAATAGGATGAAGTCTATAAGTGCGGGCGAAAGTAGTCGAGGAATGTGCAACATAGACGGTCTGTTGCAGGAATGCAATATCGTATAATATATGCAGGATCATGTACGATTTATTTATAAATGTAGATTTACGATATATGCAGAAATATTTTGCAACTTCTGTCTTTCTCTCTTTTTTTTTGCATCTTTTGTTGCCTATTTTTATTAGAATTATTAGCAAATTTCTTACGATATATGCAGAAATTTAAAGTAATTTTCTCGTTCAAAAAACTCAAAAGTGATTAATATATGTTGAACACATCTTATTTTTTATTTGGCTATTTGTGTATATATATACATATATATATATATATATATATATATATGTATATATAT
>NW_017305288.1:1435562-1445407 GCF_001594115.1 Trachymyrmex septentrionalis
TATATATATATATACATACTATGAGTTTTCACTTACAATTAGTATGACCTAGTTAATGCTGTGTCCATTGGCGTATGTCGAATTGAACAGGATGAAAAGTCAAGGATACGAAGGACCAAGTAGAAGGATGAAGCATCATGTGAATTAGATGATTAATTGGATGAAGAAATTGTGCCTAACGCGCGTAACGGTATACGTTAATTCGCCGATTCATCGTTTCTCTTTTTCGATGACATGATTATGTTAGTGCGTAAAGGGAAACGTTTGTTCGATCTTTCATTGAAAAGTGGAACGTACATTGTCACCTTGATTTAATAGCTGAACCGAAGAATCACAAGTTTAATGCCAGTAGTATAACTGTGTGTCCAATACTTGAGAAATGCAGTTATATCCAATCGTACATATGTGACGATGATAATTTTGTATCGTAGTAACTTTAAACTGTCTCGATCGATATCTGGAAAAGTTTTTTTATGAAACATTTTCAACAGGTATTACATTCAGAGATACATCTCTTCTGCTAAATCTCGAAATTGGGTATTAAATTGGTTATTACTAAAATCTCAAATAATTACAGACAGTCTAGGAAAAAAAAAAAATCAGATAGCGCAACGGATTCCTAAAAATTACCTCGCCGCCTCGGTTTAAGGAAACGATTTTATAGTATCGTAAATGGAAGAGAATAATCTATGGGCATGTAGCCCCGTGCCAATAACACACTTTATATTTTATTGCGCTTCCTGCTTATCAAATATATCAATGACCGCGTGTAAACGTCATTCAAAGCGCTTTCTATTGTACATCCGCGACATATTGTAATATTTCGACTTTGGCACGTGTGTATCTTGCGTTTTCAACGGCTCGTTCCGAAGTAGGTTCATTCCTTTCATTTTCAATCTTATTCTTACGCCTCCATGAACCTGAGTGACGACGAGAAATTAGATCCAAGGAACAAAAGCGGGATCATCGAACCGCGTCGGCTGGCAGTTAATGCGTAAGTATAAGCGGTGCCGCCTACGCGCAAGAGGGCCAACGGAATAACGATATGAACAAAATGCTGTTAAACCGGTCGAAATAATTCGGCGGGATATTAACGCGCGAACGGACGAAGGATAATTAAGAGGAAAAAGAAGAGAACCCTCGGGAAAGCACTTCGCTCACGGCAAAACTGCGATGGAATCGCTTGGATGTGTCGCTGGTGGGAGATAAATCCGGGGGGGAGCACTCGACAGATCATGAAGCGCATGGAATTCTGCTCTCTACTCTCGCCCTCCCGGGTGGTTGGTTGTAAGTGTACAAGCAACCGTTCTCAAATCAATGTCTGAGTATGAAAATAGTCGCGAAATGGTGGCGGTAAATACTGATGCTAACCGAGTGGGGAGAATATCGCTCGGTACGGAGGTATACCTGGCCAGATATATAGAGCTAGGGCAGGGCTTCCGTTACGTACAGTCTACTTAGAGTGCTCTCAGGTATACACGCACCTCGTATATACGCTCTCAGGTATATACGCATCGTGGTATTAACCAAATTAACCAAAAGTCGGTTTACCCGCGTGGATGCAATCGGAATAGCTAAGACAGAAGCAAAGGACAAATTTGATTTTCGTATCGAGCCACGTGGAAGGTACAGTGCTTGATCGACTTGCGTGGCTTCATTCGAACTCTTTGAACAATCGTATTAAGTGTTGAAGTTTTATAGACCTGTGATATGTACAAGAAATACACACACACACACACGTACAATTTTATATAAAAATATCTTCTGAATTGATTTAGTTAGATAACGCAAAAGTGATTCACAAGAATATCACGATATATTCTTGAATAGAAATTATGCTATGAGATGATATTTTATAGGGCATAAACATTTTTTATAAATTTAGAAGCTGACTTTTTCTACGTTTAATAAATTTGTAATCAATTATAACTTAACAATATAATTAATTGTAGTATAAATAACAATTTTTTTACAATCTAAAATTTAAAACTATAAAAAAATTATTTGTGCTTAAATACACGTATTACATATACGAAAATAAGTAATTGCCTTATCCTTTAATAACTGATTTATTTATTAGTTGGCTTACGCTATCAACATGTTAGATCAACAGATAATTGTCTTGATTATTAAAGTATAGAACTGAATTATTGTGATATATTTATCATTTAGTGAATGTCAAATTAATATTTCTTCGCAGATATTCACTTGGCAAAATGAAACAGTTTGCCCACTATTATGTATGTCTGGCTGTATTAACAGCGGTCTCTGCGAGATCAGCTGAAACTAATCCTATATCTAATTCCATCAACGAGCAACAAACCGCAAGATCGAATAGTAATGGCCTATTTAGCGACTTACGCTCTGTCTACCAAGTATATAAGGAATGTTCTGGCGCGGAACTAAGTCCTTGTCTAAAGCTGAAACTCTTGTCGGCTATAGATAGGGTTTCTCGAACTGCACAATTGAATGTAGCTGATGGCGTCACGCTAGTTCAAGATGAATCAGCTACTAACGAATCTGAACCAGAAAAGTCTATACAGGAAATTGAAGCTAGTTTACCCCGAGCGTTGGAAGACAAAGAGGACGCTCTTAATAGCATGATTTTCGACAAAATCGCCAAATTCTTTCAAAGTCACACTCTAAAGCTAAAGTTACCAAATGTAGAAGAATTTCAACGTAGTCTCACGGAAGAAGGTAGGAAGATGTTGCTGTTAACAAAGTTATTCCAATAACGTGATAAATAATAAAATAAAATATCTTTGTATAATTGAAATAAATATGTCTATATAAAATATAGATACAATTTAAATTTAAACAGCTTATACATTTTTATTATAATGAGATTAATTTAAATAATTATTTGTTATAATCTTATTATTTTATTGTTAAATATATGTAGAATTTTTTTCATTAAATCGTAATTATATCATCTTTTCTAGGTCGTAAGAAGAAAGGTAAAATGGGTGGTCTTCTTGCTATTCCTCTATTAATTGGTGGTACATTAGTGCCCCTGGCGCTCGGCGCTCTCGCGCTGTTAGCCGGCAAAGCATTGATAGTGAGCAAACTTGCTCTCGTACTCGCTTCTATCATTGGATTGAAGAAACTCGTATCTGGCAGCCACGATCACGGACATGAAGTCGTTCAAGTTGGGGGAGGACATGGATCGGGCGGATGGGCGAGATCGGGACATGATATCGCCTATTCCGCATACAAACCATCGTCAATCTAGGAAAAAAATTACAAACGTTATCATAGCATCTTTTTAATCATGTCGTCATTTCCTCTTGCAAACTTTTCTTCTTTCTTTTCGTGCAATTTTTATTTATTTCTATCTTGCGGATAATTCTCTCTAAACTATTGATAAAACTCTCTGTATGATTTCTCTTTTCACTTCGTCTCTTCTATTCAGTTGTATTCACTCTACGACATTCTAGATCATCGCACGTATGAAACCATTCATGCACCAATCATCCTCGATATTTATTGTTTTGCGTAGCTGCGATAAAATATGTATATTTATAAATACGCAAATAAATTAAGTCTATAATTATCGAATATATCTGTATGTTTTTTATTTTCTCATTTTCTTTCCTATCAACGAATTCTTACTATTCCTTGAATGAAATTTATACATGCACGGCTGGTCATTTCAACTTCTTATTGTGTGTTAGTTATATTCGATTATACTGTCTCGCATTTTTACGCTTACTAGCTGGAATTCCGGCATCGTCTGCGAGATGTTTAAAATTCGAATGAAACTAACGGATTAAAATCGTAGAGCGACGAGGAGAGAGAGAGAGACAGCAACAAGCGGAAAAGAGCGAAATGCTAGAAGGAGCATGAGTGAGATAGATGCGAGAAGATGATGAGGCGTGTAAAAGAACTGGAGCCTGACCGACTGATGGCCCATTGATTCGGGACTCGCGATCGAAAGTAAGAGATCTCGATGCACGAGACGCGACGAAAGATGGAGGGATGAGAGAATCAGAGGTGGAAAGCGCCGAGACAAATACATGAGATAGAGAAAGGCTTTTATGGGCATAGGCCGAGTACGCGATGAGTTGTCATCTGAATGACGGTTTAGCATTTCGATGCAAGTAACTAGCTGGACATACGTCTCCGAAGTCTTCGGTTGTCTCTTTGAGAAAAATGGAGAAAGATCGTCGAGGTAGTGAGCAACGGAATAGGACGTAGATACGTAGATAGAGGGACCGAGGGAAGGAGCGGCATCACCTACATACGAGAAACGCGCACGAATAAAACCTGATGTGTTCACGCGAGCACATATCCATCTTTACGCACTTGTTCGACTCTCGTCCCGTCCGCGGCGTATTCGAGCGTGTAAACGTACACGTGCGCGCTCACGAGAGAGCCTGCGTATACGTAGGATGTACACGCGGGGACCAGTCGGTGGACACATACTCGGGAAGTAAACCAGGCCGAGCAGACCGATCGGGCCAGTCAGCATCCGCGCTGAGTCTTTTCAAGGTGCGCCTAACACTCTCTACCATACCGGAGAAAAAGTTGAAGCCTGGTCCCTCGATTCTCTCCGATATTCTGCAAGTCCACTTCTCTCTTTCTCCCTATATTCGTCCTCATCAATCGATCTCTCCATCCCTCATCCAAATCCGAAGTTCGCCGATTTTCAAGAACGCAAGTTCTCGTGGCTAAGTGATCGTGCCTGGTGTGGCTGGAAATGCCCTTCCATCCGAATTTTGAATTTCAATAGTAACCTCAGTGAATCGAGATTTGGAATCCTTCACTTCTTTTTTTTTTTCATTCCATTAGATACAGCATCGATCGCTTATAGATATTTATTACTGCATTTGAAGTACAATGTTGCTAATCTCAGTACTTGCAACGGTATTCCTAGAAATTCCAATCGTGATTGGCGAACAGCGATGTAAAATAGGCTAGGAACGGATTAGGAAAGTGTCGTATGTAGGTCACGCGAGAATTAGCACTAACTAGTTGAGTGAGTTTATATTAAGCACAAATTTATTCTCGTGAAAGTACTAATATCGCTGCTTTCTTCGGCAGCGAATAAACAAATTAGAGCTGTGCACAGAGAATACCCGTATTTGCGGTATCGCGCGCGCTGTTATTACGAGGTAGTTATTAACCATTCATCCGCTTGCCTATCCTATTGTTTGCATCTTGGTGGGTGTATCATTTCAACGATTAGCCTTTGTACATTCGTCTATGCGGCTTTATTCGTCTGTGCGATTTTTTATTAGTCCACCTCGTTTGCTCTAAATGATACTATAAAGAGAAGAGCTAATCGCTAGGTAAAAAGCAACGGAATCGCATCCAAGCGCAAATGAGAAAAAAGAGAGGCGAGAACTTTCGTTTCGTTCATTCACATGTATTTCCAGCGTGCAAGGTGCGAATCCTTTTCTTTCTTTTTCTTTTATATCCTACTTCGCATATTCCCAACGGTACGAAGCAAAACGGATCAATACTATGATTTTACTAACCCGCATAACGACATAAAATGCATGTAATAACTGCACAAAATTATGTACTTTCATACACGTTTCACTTATCTTTCGCATCGTACATAAAAAGTAGGAAAAAACAAGTATACTCTAAAGACTTCGAATAAATAAATTTAAGAAACGATTTTATACGTAGTAAAAAATATTTTCTTCATCCTTTTATCGTGATAGTTCATTTTGATAAACTTTTTGATAAAAACGTTTCATAAGCATTAAAGAAGCGGTCAGCGCACCAACGAATGGACGAAATACACGAAGGTGTAGGATGAGGTATGAGAAGAAGCAGAACAAGCAGGAGAGCGAGAACTCTCAGGTATGGAGGCTTCACTTCGTGGGGGCCTTGACCTGACCTCGATCCTCGGACGAGTTCACTCTCGCCGACGTCGACGAGAGGAAAGTGTTCCACCACCAAGAGTACGCACGGCTACCACCCAGCTCGATGTACCATTCAGATTAGCGTTTTAGTTTGCGATGCTGTGTACAAGTTAATTTATATTATATATGACATACATATATAATGCTAAGTACAGCAGTCAGTACTTTCAGATTTGCTTATCATAAAAGGACATTTGACAACAATCTAACGTGTGAGGAAAATAAATGTTTCTTGTGCGAGACGAGAGAAAAAAGTAGCGGGAACAAAGTGAAAGTTGCACTTGAGACCCATTGTATATGTACTGTCGCGAGGAAGTCATGAAAAACTGAGAGAAAGAAAAGAGGCAATAGTATTTTAGAGCAATAAAAATATACATAAAAATAATTAACGGTTACATTAGTTGTTTTTACATCGCGATAGTTTATACAAAAAATGTATATTTTTATAAACCAAATATTAAAGTTTTTTTTCTTTTCATATTCTCATACTGTATTTTACATCTCTATCTGAAAAAAAAAACAAAAAACAAAAAAGTATTAAGCGTTTTAATACATTTTAGATAATAAGAATAGAAAATATACCTGTATAAAATATGTTTTAAAGAAGTTTGTAAATGTTTCTGATTTGACATATCTAACAAATTTTTTACTTATTCTAAGGTAAATTTCATCCATTTAATAAATATAGTAAAAAAAAAACTGTAGAATTGATTTTTAGACATCATTTTTAAATGAAGATTTCATTCATTTAAATAGCTTGTCGTGTGTTAAAATACCGTAAGCAAATTCTTCGATAAGACGAGTTCGTGACTTCATGAGAACGTAAGCTGGACCGGTGCAGAGATTCGTTTGACCATCTTCGAACTTGAAGCGCGGAGAAAGTCAGTCGCACATCCGAGTTCTTTCCTTCGCGTATGAATACACTGGCAGCGATGAAATACTTTTGGATATGTCTCCTCCCTTTTTCCATCTTTTTTTCTAGACAAGAAGCCTTCGGGTCACGGTGTTGCGAAACGAGGCAAGGCAAGGTGAGACGTAGCGAGGCGCGGCTTGTCCTCCTGAAGGAAACCTCTGGCTTGGGCCCAACTCACACACATGATCGAACCACAGTGATGCACGCACATTCCATGTGAAAAACCGTTAAATGTTCCGTGCGACAGAGTCACTGGAATACATTAATTTCAAAGATCACTAACTGGTTATCATATTGATCTTAACTTAACAATGTGTTTAAAATGTAGGACTAGTATAGTGAGTAGAAAACGAAAAAGAGGTAGACAAATAGGAAGAGAAAGAGGGTAAACGGAGCAGAAAAATTAAGAGGAATGCAATATCACAAATACATAATCCAAAAGTAACTATCATCAGCGAAAATCGAGATATATTATTGGGAAATATAACTATAGTAATAAAGTTAATCTAAAAAATGTGATCCCATAATAAGAGCGAAGCTTCGGCAAGCGAGGAACGTCAGAATTACAGATAATAATGAATGAGTCGCGATGCGACTTCTTGCAAGACCATCATCGGCTCGTATAAAATTATAAGCACATTGGAAAGTTGTAGAGGTCTACGCGAATGAAGTATCATCTACTTGGTAGTATAGAAGTACTCGGTAAAATATACTTTGAAAGTGAAATCATAAACTAACTGATCTTGAGTGTTTGGTCAAATATGATCGACTATCAACTTCTCTATTAACATAATATAAGATCTTTTGCAAATGGTGCTATAAGATTTTTTGAAATAAAAATAGCGTTAATTAGAGATTCTAAGACACATCCCTTCTTTCAAGTTTAAGCGCAAGTGGAAGCACATTATTGCAATAGAGATACAATTTGATAATAAATTAAATATGGACAGTCCCCTTATTCTGTCCTAGAAACTAATTATGACAAGTGACTCAATTTGGCAAGTCATCTCAAGAGTCATCCGGAGAGAAGACTACGCCAAATAATTTATGCTACCACAGATAATTCATCTTTAATGCATAGCACATTGCACATGTGTCTCTTTGAAAGTTCTGACAAGTAGGCAATTCCTGCCGCAGCTGCTGTATCTTCACCATTACATTTAGCAAGTAAAAAACAGGACGTAACACCTAAATCTTTCGCGAGAGTAGTCTCGGACAAATTTCCATGGTTATTTGCATAATGGTTAGCGCGAAATCGCTAAATCAATAAGAATCTTAATCAGTAGGACGTTGGGTGAATGATACCCGATGACGTCGAACAAATCTGCTTTCTTATCCTTATCTTTATTTTTGATCTTAAATTCCGAAAGGACATTCCGCATTTCATCTTCTACTACTTCTTGCTATCTGTGCTTTTGGCTCGTGCCGAAATTCTCATCCTTCTCGATTTGATTGTGATCGGATCTTGGAGATCCGGAGGAAGAGGTACCAGTAGTGCGTAAGTACATATCATCTATCTCTCGTTTTCACCGTCTCTCTCTCTCTCTCTCTTTCTCTCTCTCTCTCTTCTTTCTTTCTCGTTTTCTTCCTCTTACGAATGTGCGTCTGTATGCGCATTACGCACACGTACGGGGCGGGTTTGTCGACAGTCAACACACCCGTTGTGTACACAAACAGCCTAAGTAGGCACACAGGCACACGGAGAGGAGAACCGGTGGAGAAGGACCGGTGTGTGGAGGCGCGTATTCGCAACGCGAGACGTATACGACACAAACGACCGCCTGGAGGAGAACCAATAGCTCGTATGGGTTGTAACCCGGCAGCAGGCGGGGGCCATCCGGTGGGGGCCATCAAAATTTCAAAAACGTACGCGGGCCCCTTTCGCGACGAGGATAAAAGGCAGCAATCGCGATTCTTTCGGGCAGTATCGATACGATCGCCGTACTCGTTCGAGCGTTCGCGTGCGAGAAAAAACAGAATCGAGATCGACGAGAAAGCGCGAGGAAGAGAAGGAGAAGAAGTGAAGATAAGTTTCGAGGAGTTGGAGTAATTGATTTAATTCGGTGTTTCCTTCGTTGCCTGGAAGATTCATCAAGATGTTCAAATTCGCGGTAGTCGGCGCACTCTTCGTGGTATCCGCTCTCGCTGCACCGGCCTCACAGGATGCGGGGGTGGCACCGCCACCATCGATCCTCGAGGAAGCTCTCGACGTGTACGCTTCCTGTTCCGGAGAATCTAGTATTGCGGTGTGTCTCAAGATGAAGGCCCTGCGCTACGTCGACCGCGCCGCTCGTTCGGCCGACATCGAGATCATTGATGGATTCAAGATCGTACAGACTGAAGATGCCAAAAATAGGTAAGGGATCGCGGGGATTTACTCGAGATAGTGATCGGTACGGTACTTACGGTTTACGGTAACTGACCATCAAATCATATGATGGGCGATATTGAATGAAATTAGGACGTGAAAAATGAAGAAGGGTTCCTATTCTTGAAAAGTATCGCATACGTAAAACTAGGGAAATACCATAATGTACGTTATGTATACTATTTCCCCAATTTTTCGTATTTTTTTTCAAGAGTAGAGACCCAGGTCTCTAATAGCACAGACCTCCAGGGGATGTCTTTAGGAAGGGATTATATATCCCTTGAACAGCCTAAGGACATCCCCAGGATGTATCCCGGAAAAAAAAGTGTGCTATTAGGGGTGATTTGTGTAGTGAACGCATGAATTTATATTCAACATATATTCTTTAATAGACTAAAGTGCATGAATTTATTTATATAATATAAGAGCTGTAAAAAAACTATCACTATTTAATTACCGAGCTTAGATTGAGTAATTATTTTGTAACATTTGATAATTTTTAAATTCAAATTTGCTTTGAATATGATCTTAACAAAAAAAAATTGTAAAGAGAACAAAAGAGACAAGTAGAGAAGAATTTGTAAATTTATCATTTTATGAATTGTATCGAGAATTAATTCTTTACTCTCACACTTATATAATTACTGTTGTAATTAATGAACGTATAATTTGAATGCTTTGATTCCAT
>NW_017305288.1:1445507-1455103 GCF_001594115.1 Trachymyrmex septentrionalis
TTAATTACTGTTGTAATCAATGAACGTATAATTTGAATGCTTTGATTCCACTTGACTCTACGGTGTCCGGTTGTAAAATTAGCAGGGAAAGTTATTAACAAAGTTTAAGATAGCTCGATATGTATATGCTGATATAACGAACATATTTCTTTCTTTTCAGCCGAGCTGAAAATGCAAGGTCTCTTAATGACATTGAAAACACTTTACCTGTTGAAACCGAAGCCAAGGAAACTGCAATTGATCAGGCCATTGTCGACAGAGCCGCCAAATTCTTATCCACGCATACCGTTGAATTGAGTCTGCCCGAAGACGTTTCCCGCTCTTTTGATGAAGGTAAAATTAAATTAAATTAATTTTTTATTTAAAAAAGAACGAGAGAAGAACGTTCTTATAGTAAAGTTCTATCATTGAATACTTTTTAGACAGTACGCATAGATTTTAAAATACGCATAAATTTTATTTGAAATTTTAAGATATAGATGAAAAAAGTTTGGATATGCCCATAAATTGTAACATGTCAAAACAAATTAGAGAGCTTATATTTCGGAATTATGTTTCAGCTCGTGGCAAGAAGAAGAAAATCGTTAAATCTCTCTTACCCATCCTTCTCCTTCTGAAACTGAAAGCTGCTGCTCTTATCCCTATTGCCCTTGGTGCTTTGGCTTTGATAGCTTTCAAAGCCCTTGTCATCGGCAAGATCGCTCTCATCATTAGCTTGATCATCGGTCTGCAAAAACTCCTTGCCTACAAGAGCCAAAGCTACGAGGTCGTCGCTCACCCCGTTCATGATTATGGACACGAAGTGCACCACGACCATGGTCACGGTTGGGCGAGAGCATCGGCTGGTTCTGATCTCGCATACAAGGCGTACAAACCTTCTGAATAGCTCAAAGTTACGCACAACTTCTTCCCCTTCTAATTTTCTACCTACATTCGCCAAAGTGATCGTCCATAATCCATCGATCACCTGAGGGTGGCGTGACTCAACTTCTCAGGAACAAGCTCAGCTCGACAACAAAGACGTTTATCTTACGACGATATACAAACGACTATACTGAACGCAATTCTATGTGGACGGGTAAAGGACTGTTAGACACGGACGGTTACTGGATTTTGCGTGAACTGGATTTAACGGTACGATGACTCGACGACTTCGACGACGGTGCCATAATTGACAATCAATAAGGATACTACGATAGTTGTGGTTCGATATATACATTACGGCAAATCTATGACGAAGCTTATCACTTTATTAACATCAACGGAATACTGTGCTCAGAGATTATGAGAATCTCGAAAGACTCTCAAATAGTGGAATCCTGTCAGAATGGTAGAAGTCGCGCCCTCTCCGTCATACCCGTGTGGAATCCTTTCAGAATCCTCCGTGTCTATCATATGCGGAACGACTCGTAGTCAGTACTCGCACGGGATCACCAGATTTAATCCAATGATTATTTATATACCGATCACCCCATTTTGGGATCATCATGTAACTTATCATATTATTTATAAATAAATTGTAATTTTTATATAATATTAAAAATTGACTCAATTTGATTTTTTCCCAGATATTTCTCTTCCACATATTATTACGCAAATAATATCCTTTACCACAAAAACTCCAACAAATATAAGACTATATTGATATAAGAATTTTTGAAACCATATTACAATAGCGATAAACTACATATAAGATAGATAATTTATATATACACAACTTTACGTCTGAATTAAAAAATTATTTTGAAGTAGCGACGTTTAAAATTAATAAAAATAATATTATTGTAAAAATAAGAAACAGATTTTAAAATATATCACGATTCAAAAACTTAATTCAATATATTATTTAAATGTCTTGCTGGATGACAATCTTTAGATCTCGTATGTTCCAGATTTACGCAAATTCGGCAATTATATCCGCGCTACTTGCGTTCCCAATTTTTTTTGCTCAGCCATCAAGCCTGTCCTATCAATTTGAAGATATAACGATCTTTCGGACACTCCATTCTTCGACCAGAGGAAATTACCCTTCTAAGTGCATCCGGTGTATCGACCAAGCTTTGTGCGCGCAAAATACAAACGGAGTATACTTTCGCTACTTATAAAATCTTCCGAGTGAAACCAATTGTTCTGTCGTGTGTGAACGCCCTCTTGTCGCCTATATAGGTAGGTGATCGCAGGAACAGTATGAACAGTATTTTACGGGAACTTCATTACTCTACATCTCGTCCTTATAATAGGATTTTCTGTTCAATCTTAAAAAATTGAAGAAACAAAATTATGATAGTTCGAAGATGTGAAAAGCATTCTAAAAGCCAAAAATTTTTAAGTGTCTGTTATCTTACTACAGTGTGGATTATTTTTTGTGCCTTCGAATAAATTTAAATAAAACGGTTGTGCAAAAGTTTTTATAAATTTCCTAAAATCCTTGTATCTTTGTTCTGCTTATTTTAATTCTTATAAATTTTTTATTCAATGTTCAATTTTATCTAAACACGTTTGTACACGATCTGAGAGATCGGTGCTCCGAAGATGAAAAGCGAACTCCGTTATTTAAGTCTGCTCGTTCTCGTGTCTACGAGTTTTACAGTGATAATGGAGCCCAAGGAACATATCACTTTAGACGATGAACATTCCTATAGCTTCAACGAAGTTCTTGCTTTATGTCTCGCAAAAAAGGAACATGGTACATTCGAATGCGTAAATCGTGGAATTTTAAGTACCTTACAGTCATTAAACGATAAGGATAGTTTAGAATTTGGAAAGATGCGACTTGATAGAGCGGAGGGTTACGGTAGAGATCTTTTGGATCTAGATTATGATCCAAAAGATTTCGGAAATGTTGTAAAGGCAGCTGCCAGACTGATGGAACGCCGTAATGTCAAGTGGAATTTGGATAATATATATCCGGGATTACAGATGCGTATTGGACCAATGCTAAACGGAAACGGAATACTGGAATTTGTTGTTAATGAAAGAGTTCCTTCATACGGCGATAGGCAGACTAGTACAGGTAAGCTATAATATTATTTTTGCAAAATTAATTAAAATTAATTTTAAATTTGACTATCTTCAATAAGAGCTTGATCGTATCTATTTATAATTTATAAACAAACTTTAAGAAAAATTTGTTTCAAATACGTAGATATAATTGTTGTTCTGTTGTAGAATCTACATTTTTATACCTTGCGTAAAGATAAAGCGGAATTTTACTTAACTGTGGAAACGTTTTTACGTAAAATTTTTTTTAACATTGTAAATTTTACAATAATATGTATGTTCTTTGCTAATAATTTATTAGCAAAAAACATATGTATATAAAATTTATTAGTAATAATTTGTGCAAATAATGTAATGTAAGAATTATATGCAACTGTTTCAAATAATTTGTGAAAGAATGATTATATAAAAGGAATAAAGTTACAAAGTGCTTGCTTAAAAAGATTGTAGCTTATTATTACACGCAGAATTACTTGTGTTATCTTAGCGCGGAATTAAACCTCATGCTGATTCTTGTACTGGTTAAGACGTTACATGTTACAACCAGTTTGAAGAACGTCCTCTAGCAGGCAGCACTATCAAGACAACCAGACTGGTTGCAAATTCAAGGTCAATTTCTATCATTTCAGGAAGGCAGTTGACTAGACACATATTACTGCCATTTCTATTGGGTTTCAAATTCAATCTGGCCTCACTAATTCCGCTTATGTTCGGTTTCCTGTTAATCGTGACCAAGAAGGCCCTCTTATTGACGAAGATGGCGTTGTTTCTGATCGGTCTTTTAGGATGGAATACGCTCTTTTCCGGGGCACCTGCTGTACCTCCTTACTCGGCAAACGCGTTTAATGGCTTCCACGCTTACGGACACGACACACCGGCTGGTGTATATACCCATTACGATTATCATTACCCGCAGCGACCTTATAGACCCTTACAGGACTACAGTCCTTATGATCAGCATGTTATTAGAGAAGTTGTCAATGTTTATGACGGAAATAGCGATTCGGGACAAAGTAAACAAAATAAGAGGAATTTTGTTTTTGAGTCAAAGTAGTTAACTGATCGTAAACTTTGAAATATATTAATGGGAGATTTAGATTATATAATTAGCAACATAAAAATCGTGACCAAAGTTAGATATTTACTTTAGATTTAAGAGAGAGAATTATTTTCGTAACAACTTATTCAATTAATTTAAAATATAAGAAATATTTTATCAACTTTTGTATTATTTAGAGATAAAATTCTTAAGAATTTAGATCTTAATAATACGAGTTATTTTACAATAATGCGATATTTTGCAGTATCGTTAAAAATATTACAATTATATTATTTCTATATTTTATTATACGCATCGATTATATAATTAATCACATAGCTTTATTAAAAGCCGAATTGAACATATCAAGAAACATTTTTCTTTTATTTGTTCTCTAATTATATATAACGAACACTTTAATATAATCAGTTATAAGTTAAATTAAACCCCGCTTATACGAATAAATCAATTAAGTAAAGAAACTCTAAATGCAATCAAAGCTAGATACTGTTTAATAATATTTCTGTATTTATATTTAAATACATATTTTCCAGCATTTCAAACTGTGTACTGAAAACATACAATCTTGAAAACACAGTCTTAAATTAAAATTGGCAATAATAATATCACAAATTAAATTAATTGTCAATATTATAATAGTAATGATGCTAATAGGCGTTTCAAAAAATACTAAAAAAAAAAACTTATTACAAATATTATGTTAGCCAGAGTTAACATAATTTTTTAAAATAATATTTTTCTATTAACACTGATACATCTATTATCTATTATTAAATTGCATAATGTATCACAAATAAACATAGTAAAAATATAAAATGTTTATTAAAATAATATTTATTTTATATATCTACGCTATTCATTTTTTATTTCGTTACATTATCATATTATATGTCACACTTGTATTGTTCCAATTGTAATATATCGTATTGTTTAGACGAATCGAATAAGTCGAAAGAGAAGAGATATTTTATGCCGATAAAACAACTAGCGTCTTCGTCTGCATTGTGTAATAATGTTTTTTATTACAAATTCACTTTCAAGTTCAATTGCAAGTATCTGTCCATCAACTAGAATTGTCACTGAGATTCTGACGTTTTCACTTAGCGATTCCATTAGCTTAGTCCATTATCGCATCGTCCTTTCTTTCGGTCGTCTAACTGTACTAGTTCTCTCTTTCTCCGTTGCTCTGACGTTATTATCATTCGCAAGAATGACGATGATTACATCCGGGAAACGCACATTGCTTCTCTCCCTCTCCCTCTCCCTCTCTCTCTCTCTCTCTCCCTCTCCCTCTCCCTCTCCCCCTCTCCCTCTCCCCCCTCTCTCCCCCCTCTCTCCTACTTGTAAAGAAAAATACTATCATATCTTTACGGTCATGCGACCACGTGCTTATAGCATCCTCTATCAAATGCAACTAATAAGGTGAGAATGCGTTGCATGTTGTAACAATTGGTGAAGAAAGCTTTTAAACAAGTTTATCGCCTTTGTCTATCATTTAATTATTCCTCCTTTTATACGTGTACCTTGTGTGTTATTATTAGTTCATATCATAGAATATTAAGAAATATATGTAGTGCATATTAAGAAACAGGTTAAGGTTTTCAATTAATTATATAGTGGAAATACATTTAAAAAATGATCAATATCGATCAGATAACTTTTAATTAAGAGTGTTCGATTAAGAATACAAATCTCTTGCAGACAGAAAGATAGTATTTACGGAAATACCAATTTACAAGAAATGACAATATTATCGTTGAGACAGTATCATTCTGTAATAAGAGCGTGACAAAAGCTTATGTTTGTACATACGCTTCTTTCTTGATAATTACTCGAATTATATCATTAAAGTGACGATGAATGAAGTGGATAATGAATACTTGGTTTCGTATAACAATCATTGTGATTGGAATTGATTTGATTGGAATTTACCAAGATGATGAAGGAATTATAGTGAACTTGTCTACTATAACAAACAGCCTACATTTGAAAAAAAATAATTGTAAAATTTTAATGCATTGAATGTAGTGGACAGTGTTAATCAAGTCCATATTTATAATTGTTCCAGTTATTTTTCAAATGTAGCTCGTCACGGATCGTAAACTGCACTAAATTAACAGTATTTAACAGATATAATAAGTTCCTTGATCTTTATTAGTTGTATTATATATTGTAATATTGAACTATATTATATTATATTAGTTACATTGTACAATACTGCAATATTAAATGCAACAAAATGAAAGAATTTCCCAAGTGATGAATACTAAAGCGATTATTTCATATATTCAGTATTCAGATATTGAACTTGAATGTATGTAATAACAATAACAAGAAATAATTAGCGTTGGAAATACTAAAACTCATTTCCGCATGACATTATTCTGTAACACGTAAAGTTAGTCATGCATGCAAATTGATGGATAAATCTACAACTGTTTCTGCTTCTCGATGCAGAGGTTTGCATTTATAATCATATTTGGGTGGAGAATATCGTCTGTTTTACCTGCATTCCATTCCTGATACGTTGTTATTAACTACGATTGGTGCGGCGGAGTTTTAAGGTTCGTTTGATAAGTAGGTCAGAGGGATACTTACTTACGGGGCTGTACGACATTGTTTTGGTTGAGGGGTCTTTCCTTCCGTTGTGTAGCGTTAAACAGCGCGTGGATCAAGTACGGGCGTGTGTACCAAGAATCTTAATGCTTTGGTAGGAGAGGCTAATGGGTGCACACTTATATAAGTCACAATGCAACCAGATTCTAACGAGTAGTCTGCGAGATTTAACAAACAGATCAGCAGAGGTGGACAGTGTAAGACGTAACGGAGGAGAAGCTGATGATTGTACTATAGGCAATTAGAAGATAAAGAAGAAGAATCAACGAGTTTGCGTATATTATACTTACGATGGATAAGCGGCATTCAATAATTTGGATTTTACATTTTCTTCATCTCACGGTGTTCTGCAATTTAGTGATTGCTAAAAGTGAATATACAAGTCTATTTGAACGGTGCACAAACGAAAAAAACACTTTCAATTGTTTCAAACGGCGTGCTTTGGAAATCCTCGACTCGGCTATTCAAGATGATTCTGTATTTAAAATCAATGATTATATTTCAATTACCAAAGATCAAACATCTACCGCCGAAAGTCACAACTCGATGAAATCTGAAAATGGCACGGAACTAAGTCTCGATCAAAAATTGGATAATAAGTTTTATGAATATTTAACATCGAGAAGCGTGAAACTGACAATACCGGGAAATGCTTTTGAAGGTAAGCATCTCAAGATTATTAATAAATTGTATCATTAAAAATGTATTATGTTTTTCAATTAAATCATTGAAATATAAATTATAATTTAAAATGTTTTATAATCGATTGTTTTACACAAATAAAATAAAAATTATTTGGATGTATATTCGATAAAGAAATTGCTTTTTAAAAGGAGAAAAAATTTAACAATCACATTTAAATAAATATATTTGCAATATTTGCAGGAAGAAAAAAAAAGAATAAGGGTTTCGGATATATAATAGTGGCAGGTGCCGTGTTAGCAGGTAAGTTCTTTCAATTCAAAAGTTAATGTTCTAATTTATAGAAGAAATAACTTTAAAATATAAATTGAAAAAAAAATATAATAATTAACCCAAAAAATTAAATTAGCTTATTAAAATTTTTTTAGATTTTTATACTACTAACTTTTTATACTATTAAATTATATTTTTAAACAATATCATAAATACAAGCAATGAATAAAATTTACTTCTTACGGAAAATAATTTTTTTTAAATTTGTTTATCTATTTTAGTATTCTAAATAAATAAAAAAATTTAAATATAATTATAGAAAAAAATCGATTCTTCCAATCTTCCTTATGTGGAAGTATAAATTATTTGTTTAGGTATGATGGCGCAATTAGCCTATGGAAAAATTGCTTTCCTTGCTGGCACGGCTTTACTAACGGCGAAAATGGCTTTAGTTTTAAGCGCGATAGTTGGTTTGAAAAAACTAGTGTCGAGCGGAGGAGGTGGTCATGAAGTGATTTACGCTACAGCATCGGAACATCATGGAGGTGGTGGCGGTGGATATGGTGGTGGTTGGCAACGAACAATGGATGTTGTTCCTCCAACCTGAATCATATTCAACACATAAACTACAAACTCAAAAGTCTTACGATTTAGTTACCACATGTAATACATCTTCTTTGATGTATCCGATAATGAAAATGTATTATTTTTTAAATTTTATTATTTAATTATTTATTTATTTAAATATTTAATTAATAAAAACGTTTTATTGTACATTACTTCCTTTTTTTATCCAAAAGAACGTGTTATTCTAAAGAATAAATAATATATAATATTATTATTTGATAAATATTTTGATCAGTATTTACATCACACTTTTGTCGATAAATGCGCAAATTTAACTTACATTATGATTAATGTATATATAATTTACATTACATATAACATAAAATTTTAGAAATAAATGCATGTATTTATTGATAAAAGTAAGGTGTGTAATATGAATCTTTGGCTTAAATTTTCTATTACTTTGGAATTTTACCTTCCATTGACATATTTTATTTATATTAATCTAGAAATATAAAATTAAAATAGATATTATATCTTTGCTCAATATTTAAGAGATATTAATTATTTTTTATTTAATTTATTATTAAGTCATTATTTAATTTATACTTAATTCTATTATTTCATAAGATAATATAACATTATTACCAAAATAATATCAACTGTAAAATATCATGAAATATATTTGTGTTTGATAATTTTATGAATATTCTTAACCCTTCATAGTCATCAGGGGTCCAAAGGACCTCAAAAAGGTGAAAGGCTTTATATCTCTAAGATCTTTTTTTAAAACGGGACTTAAACTGCCATTTATCCGAAATTCAACATGCCCTTTTCGCGCCCAAAGGCCGGATACTGTTCCTTAGATATCAGTTTTTGCAATTTTTTTAAATTATGTTAAAATTAAAAATTTCAAAAAGCCAGCGCGTGTTCTACAATGTTTAAAGTATGTTCAGTAATTTTTGTGATTTTGAAGAACAAAAGTTGTAAATACGGCAATCAATTAAAATGTTGGGATCATTTTGCCCCTTGTATGATCGATTTATAATTTTCGGGAGGTGTCACCACGAAAGGATAATACACAAATAATTGCATAAAAAATTAAAAGTATGTAGAAAAAATAAGTTAAAATTATATATTTAAGCTGTTTATTAAATAATTATATTGTATATTAGACTTTTTATATGTAAAATATAATATATCTATACTTAAAAAAGATTTATAAACATTTGTTATTATATATAATTTTAAATGTATATATCCAAATGTATATAATTTTCTATTATAACATATGATCTAAATTATAGCTTTTTTTCATTAAGTATAAATATAAATTTCAAATTGTGTAAATAAATGGGCACATTGAGCCAAGCAAGAAATTACGCAAATAAATTAATAATACTATATTTCTATTAACAATATTAAATTAACAATATTT
>NW_017305288.1:1455274-1468558 GCF_001594115.1 Trachymyrmex septentrionalis
ATAAAAAAACCACTTTATTTATATTTATAAAGTACACATTTAAATTGGTCATTTTTATTGTTCACTTGCACTATTGTTCTATTTTTCCAAAATATCAAATTTTTTTATAAAATTGAATAAGCTTTATAAATATTTTTAATTATAAATAGATTTATATATAATATAAGTAGCTTTAAAAATAATTATTCTATAAATAATTATTTTATTTCCTTGAAAATTCATTTATATTAAAATATAAGCTGCCGTCGCTTTCGATGTTCGTAAAGATAATCATTACGGTCATCACCGTAATCACTACGATGATCGTAATCGACGCTTGAGCTGTGAGTTTGTATGTAGCTGGTATGTGGATGTTTCACTATTTCATAAGAAACTTTTTCAGGGTCTGAAAGAAAATTTTACTAATTAAATCATTTCATATAAATTAATGATTTGATTTTGAAATAAAAATCGTATTATTTTATGAGTTAACCTTTCAAATTTTTATGTTCAGAAAAATTTACAGAATATATTTAAAACCGGAAAAGTTATCAAAAACCTTTATAAAATATATTACCGTCAAAAACAAAATATGCATTATAAATTCTGTTATAGAACATTTTAAATTAAAAAAAATGTAATTAAAAAAATATAATTTAATTTGAGAATCTACATTGTAAGATTTATTTTAAATTTATAAGTTTGTACATATATTTTTTTCTTAATATTTATTTTCAATATTCTTCCTTTTCTCACTTTTAACTGTTTAATTTAATAATTAACTACATTATTGTAAAAAAAAAAACAAATATTTGCATTTCTTTTGATCATAGCGACTTGGCTTTCGAATGTACAAGCATAAAATAATAATTTTTTATAAATTGATTTACCTACCACGTACCATTCTTTTTTACAATTGCGGCAATGGCAATCGCTATAGCTACTTTGGCAAGCAATATTGCTTTTCCTGCGAGAGCTGCAACGCCATGTAATAGTCCATACAGCAATGCTGCTTTCAAAGCAGCTAACATGTAAAAAACTACTCTGTCTTTTCCTTTTTTATCTTTTTTTCGAGCAGAAACTGAAATTTAAAATAAATTGATCAATTAACCAAGTATTTATATTATCTAATTTAAATCGAAAATTAAATTATATTATTAAATTAATCGAATCATGAATATTATAAAAAAAATAAAGGTATTGATAATAAATAAATTGTAAACAAATATTATATATACAAGTGAATATACATCTTTATCTTTAACTTCTTCTTTTCCTTTTACCTATAATATCATATTTATATATATAAAAGAATTATTATTTTTTAGAAAAACAAATAAATGTAATAAATAATATACTATTTACAATTTCTGTGTAATCATATTGATTTATTTAATTATTTCATTTAATATTTGCTTACTTAATTGTTGATTAAAAGATTTAAAATGTCGATTGAAGCTATTAAAAGTTTCCTTTTTTTATCAACTTTTTTTATTAATAGAATGTTTTTCCATTCAGAAATTAAGCATTAAATATAAGATTCTAGATATAATAGACAATAAAAGTGTATTTTAAAAGTTTTGCAAATAAAAGAGGGTAGTTATAAAATGTTTTTGTTTTATTTAGTATACTTAAATATATATAGTAATATAATAAATAAATAAATATATTTTTAAATTATATACTACATTATACTTATTTAATAGAAAAATTCATCTAACATCTTTTATTTAATATCTTTTTTCTTCTAAAATTACTCTAAAAAAAATATGAAACATGCTTATTTTAAAAAATCAGCAAGAATTCTCACCTTCACCCACGTTAATATCATCTAGAAGTCTTTGTCGGGCTTGCCTGTTAGATTGCGTTTGATTCTCTCTATTTTGCGATGAAGTATCGGCCGACTCATAGGTTTTACACTTAGTGATATCCTCTCCATTGCTAGCACACTCAATTGTACCCGAAGTTTTCAATAGATGTTTTCTGTTCATGGGCTCGCAAGAATAAATGGCGATGAAACCGCCTAATATCAGAACCGCGAAGAGTCGCCAAAGCATGTTCGATCAGAACTGACGCTTTGTGAAGATCGTCATATTTATAGGCTCTAGCAATTAGTAATAATGGCGGAGTAAAGTGGTGTTACGACATACAGAGCGTGAATGCATCTATGGTAAAATGCATCATGCGCATAAAATTATTCCAACCGGTGCTGTAGAACCGTACGTTTCTGCACGCACATAGTGGCGTATCCAATATACGTATAGGATACACCTCCAGTATACATATAGTATTGTACTTGCCATATTGTTAAATGGAGTGCATGAAGCGCAGTGAGAAGATAAATCTCAGCGGCGCGTATCATTATTTCGTCCTATCAGAAATACAGAATAATGTATTTGTGGAAGTACGTGATGCAAGTTGACTCGCATATTCGGTTCGGATTTACGCTCGGTGAGATAGATAACTAGATAAAGAACGAGATAGGTGAGAAAAGTAGTAAGGTGGGGAGGATGAAATAGATGAAATTTCAAATTTATCGAAATCGAAGGTCAAGCATCAACGAATATGTTGGTCGTACAGTAGCTATTTCTATACAAAC
The DNA here is from genome assembly GCF_001594115.1 of Trachymyrmex septentrionalis. Taxonomy (NCBI): domain Eukaryota; kingdom Metazoa; phylum Arthropoda; class Insecta; order Hymenoptera; family Formicidae; genus Trachymyrmex; species Trachymyrmex septentrionalis. The sequence continues at coordinate 1,457,853 of NW_017305288.1, forward strand.
TCTTGATACAATTTTGATGTACATATACTGTTACGGACCCATAATTTGCGAGAAAGGTAATTTATTTAATATCAAATAGACCGATAATAGAAATGTTGAAGAAAGTAGAAAGTGATGTGAAATATATGATTAATTTTTGTGTTATCCCTAACTAGAGTTTTATTTATCTTACATATACACATTTTCTCAGGTTTCGTTTCGACAGGTAGTCGTTTAGTTTAATTCAAATTGTCAATTGTTTCTATTATTTGTTATTTGACATTAATGATTGTATAATGCATATTATTTTCATAATAACGGAAACCTGGTCGTCTGTGATAAAATTTTTGAACGGGTTAGCAATTTTAAGTATTTAGGATCGATTTTAAACCAAACTAATGAAATAAGAGAAGAGCTCAAGAGAAGAATTAATTTGGGGAATGCGTGCTTCTATTCGGTTAAGAAACTACTCGGTTCGCGGATATTGTCTAGGCGCTTAAAAATTAGAATTTACAGAACGATTATTTTACCGGTAGTCCTTTATGGCAGCGAAGCGTGGTCACTTACATTACAAGACGAGAAAAGATTTAGGGCTTTCGAAAATAAAGTACTTCGAAAAATCATCGGGGCAAAACGCGATGAGGAAACGGGCGAATGGAGAAAATTACACAACGCAGAATTACATCAATTATATAATAGTCCGGATATTATTAATGTCATAAAATCGCGTCGATTAAGATGGGCAGGTCACGCGGCGCGTATGGATGAGAATCGAATTGCATATAAAGTACTAATTGGTAAACCGGATGGGAAGAGACCATTGGGTAGACCAAGACGTAGATGGGAAGAAAATATTAGAATGGACCTTAACGAAATGGGGTACGAGGGTCACAAATGGAGGGATCTGGCTCAGGGACGGGAACAGTGGCGGGATTTGGTATTTGCGGCAATGAGCTTTCGAGTTCCTAACGCCTAATAATAATAATAATAATACATATTATTATGAATTTGGAGATTTTTCTCCAATACATAATAAATGGTGTAAAAATTTATTAAGTTTTCTATTGTCAAATGTATAATGATATTATTTGTCAAAAGTTCTTCCACAGTACTTTAATTTGAAGTAAATAATAATCATCATCACCTTATGTATTATTTTCAACTACACACATCGTGGTATATAAAGTGACAGTAAAAATTGTTATATTACTGAGTCGAAGAACTGCTCTGATTTATTATGCATCGCAGCTGTTATTTAAAAAGTTATTAAAATGAATGCGTGAACTGAATTAAGATGATAAGTAGATTGTCAAGTGAATGAAAAAGCTTTCTTTTCACTTGTTACAGCTCCCACGATCCTCGCGCGCCGGAAAGTGGAGAATAAGGCCTAAAAAGCATGATCTTTTTCTTCGACGAGTGTTTTGTATGCCACTGGGCCAATCGAGCATCCTCGATTTACTACTCAGAGTATTACAGGCAGGGTTACAGCCTCTGAAGGTTACCAGCTATACGCATCCTAACATGGCACAAAGAATGCAGCTCCTACCCTTTAGTGTTTAATGGACGTTTGAAATTCCTTGAATATCCCCGGCGTTATAACGTAAGGTATAATTCAAAGAGCCATTATTCTTTCTAAAATATTTTGCAATCTTGCTTTATAGATCCTGTTATGTCTGTTATGTAAATTGATACTTCTGCGTATAGCTTTTCCTTGGTTCGATTATACTCATCATGAGCAACTACGCTGGATTATTTGAACTCTTGATTTTTTGCGGACACGCCGCTTCAATCAATGTTTTAAATCAATGATAGAATTCTTTGGAATATAAATTTTTTCATTTTACGTTAAAAAATTTTTTCATTTTACATTTTTATTAAATCATACTAAATTTAATGCTTTTGCGAACAAACATGATCCGATAATGAGCTAGATCAGAACCCTCCGCATGCGAATCGGCAGAACCACCTGTTGCTGATCGTTGACCTGAATCTAATAACAGGCAGAAACGTCCTGTTCGTGTCTAAAATATCTCTCGAGGAAATCACTCATGACGGTTTAACCTATTGCCTCACTTTTATTATTCCGGAAACCTGTGTGTTCCATACAATAACCGATGTTTCGTATAGGTGAAGCTTTTCCTACGCAAGGCTTTTATAAATTATCCACTTTTCCTATACTTTAGAGTTTGGTTTTAAATCATAAAGTCCAATGGTAAATGGTTAGCCTATTTTAATTTTAATTTTCAATTTTTTTTATAATGAATAGCATCATTGTGACCCAATGATGCCTTGGTAAGTATTCTTTTGGCAAACTTCCGCGAATTAGACGTTGAGGGATGAATGGGATAATTCATGAGGTATCATTAAGATAAGTGTCTCGGCTGAAACGTCCTACTTTTCTACTTTTGCGAACAATCGAAAGTCCGCCGCTTTTGTGACTTGGGACCTGAGTGGTATCAGATAACAAATAATTGCGCCCGACCGCACTGTGCGTAGGCTCATAGCAGCGAAATCCATTTCTCGCACCGTTCGTGAGAATATAACTGCACGCTCAGAATGTGGCACGGGCCTTAATACAGTTAAACACCGTCTGTGTGTAGGCCCGTGGCACTGACTATGGGATAATCGCGAAGTAGGTAACAGTATGGAGGATGCATCGCGTTGTCTGTTGTCGCATTAGAGATGCGCTAACCTCGATCGAATGTGTCGAGGATGCGCTCAGCTTCACGCTCCTAACAAACCGCGATACAAGAAGAAAACAGAATACATTGGGCCAGATAATTTCATGTTGTGGGTTTGCACACGTCATTAATCCTTTCGAGGCTAAGTGCTACAATTTCGTACACGAAAGGTGTGCAGATTTTTTTTATCTTTCATATGCAATCCATGGCAATTTCTTAGAAGAGATAAAAGACTTCTGTTCTAAAATCATAATAATAATTACTTTATAAAGAATGTAGCTGTTGTTGAATTCTAAAATCTTGTTTTGTTTTAACTGTATAAAAGGATTATTCTAATATCTTTTATTAGCAGCAAATAGGTACAAAAACATGTTGTAATAAATGTATTAATCAGTATACGGAGTGCATATGTGTGTCAAAACATTGCTAGTAATTGAGAAAATTAGCTAATTATACGCCATAAGGTTGCGAATTCCACATTCATGATGTTCATTCATCTACTGATAATCTCTATTTCATGGCTATCACACCAAAAATGAACGACAGCTGGTTTACATATAACGTGTACTGAGGGATGCAATGTGTATGTAATCAAAAAGCAATTTGTGCAAGAGTGAGGTGCTATACAGTTATAAGTTGTACTATTGCGCAATAAAGCAGTATCACATCGTGTAATCACAAAGCGCGTTGCTGTTTAGTTCGTCTCGCTTTACGTATTTCAGTGTCAATCAATCTGGAACAAAATGAAATCTCTTCTTCAACGTCATATCTGAAAGAATAGAGATAGTAAAGATAATTTCAAATATTGTATATTTTACGTTCTTCATATATATCAATGTGATTTATATTTATTAATATTTATATCCAGAGCGCAATTACGAAAAAAGATTTAAAAAATGAGAAACGGTTCGTGACGAGATTGTCGTTATATATAAATACAAAACATTATCCACCATCTATACGGGACACAACATGATGAGAATGATACACCAAAATGCAGGGAAAGTAGATCATCCGTGTCGATAATCCTTGCTCATTCCGCGCCGCAGGAAAATCGTATGATAGGAAGGTCACGGGCTGTCCGTAACCTGGAACCAGTTTCTAGCATCCTCACGTTATGGCTAGGGGTCAGGGAGATCACGGTGCCAGATACTCTGCCGATGCAGTCCACGGCGCTCCCCTCTGGTCTCATCTCAACACAGGCTTTGCCTCTCTCCTCCCGCGCAAAATACGAATCATGATGAGGCCGCACACTAACATAACGCGGAAGATGCACACATAGTACTTCCAAGTACGTCAACCGCCACAGTGAAATTTAATGAACGAATCGCGTGGTAGCGAATCGCGTTGAACAGCAGTGTCTCGATCTCGAGACGCGAGTGGGTCTCTGTGTCAGGAAGGGTCACATGTTCTCGGCGCGCTACCACTATGAGAATTTTTACCTCGGCCCCGTCCCGCGGCGGTGGCAGCTGTCTAGCGAGCTGAAAGAGAAAGAGGAAGATGCAAGGACGAGAGGGGTTCGCGATGGGGAGAAGAAAGAAGAGGATTTATCCACTCATACAAGCGAGGTCGTGTCGTCACATGCACCGGCATATCCGTCCGTTTATACGAGAGAGATACCTCATCCCCTTCGTGAAGGATGGTATCTAGGAGGATGGCAGCTCGCTGGTATATATCTGCTCGGAGACTTCGTCCTGATGCCAGTTCTCTCTAGTCGAGGATCATCTAGCTCGTGGGTGCGCGCAACTATTCGTATATCCGACTAGTCACTTCGAATTTCGAGTCGCGTGTCTCTCGCGTGATTTCGAGGATACGAGGTGTCTGTGATTTAATCCCAAAATTGTCCAGCCGAGCATTCGCGAGTTAGAAGGCCATCCCAGTCCAACATGTTGGCGATTAAGATTATATCAAAGTGCGTGCTGCTGTTGTTAGTCTGCAGTGCAATTCATGCCAATGAGGACGGCGGATTCCTTGAACGAGGATACCGTGCGCTTTATCGTGTCTACGAGGAGTGCGAGCATCGCAATATGGCCGTGTCGCCGTGTTTGAAGAAGAAGGCGATCGCCTTCTTCGAGAGACTCGGTCGTATACAGACTTTACCGATCAGCGATAATCTCGAGCTGGTCAAAGTCGCTTCTGCGACGGATGATAGCTCGAAAAACACGGTTCTCGATATGGAGAAGACTTTGGCTAGAACTAACGGAGGGGCCATGGACGAAATGCTCAACGATATCCTGTTCGAGCGCGTAGCCGCGCTAATGAACAGTTTCAACGTGCAGATCAGCTTACCAAAGACAAGTTCTGGCGAATTGAAACGAAGTATTGAGGAAGGTCGTGGGAAAATGAAGAAGATGATGGGCATGATGATGATGGGAATGGCGATGAAACTCGCCGCGTTAATTCCCATTGCTATGGGCGTGCTTTTCCTGCTGGCAGGTAAAGCTCTGATCATCAGCAAGATCGCTTTAGTTCTGTCGTTGATCATCGGCTTGAAGAAACTACTAAGCCAAAAGCAGGGTCACGATCACGGCGGCTGGCAGCAAGGCGGAGGTGGATGGGACAGAAGTCTGAAGGGAGTCGTAGACGCACCTGTGTCATCAATGACGGAAGCCGATCGCGAATACGCTCAGACTTTAGCTTACAACGCGCGGCAGAAGCATTAAACAATCCGCAGCAGGAAGATACAATGGGAAATCTTCAGGTATTGGGAGGAAGCAACGCCTGTATCCAAAGGAGCAGATATTATGCGATTTCAAAGACAGTTCGGGACATCGAAATAGATTCGCTATTTATGTTTTAAAATAAATTTTATAAAACATCGTATTTATATATATGCATACTGCATAGATTATGACAAAAAGAAGAGAGTGTATAGATGGAATATATCAGTGATGTTATTGTTAAAATAAGGAAAAAAATATGAACGAAAATAAAGAAGATGCAAAAACTTGAAAAAAATTAAAAGTAGGAATAAAGATTCAATTGAGCGAGCTGTCTTATTTGTGTAAATTTTTACAAGTCTGATCGCTTTTTGAATGATCATCGATATGATAATAATCGCATCGTAATTTCATCTAAATTAATTATAAATAACGTAAATATTTAATGCGATAATACAATATATATAGTAAATTGTTTTATTATTATATACATTTGGAGCGAAAAGGAAGTTACCGCAAAGAAGCTATTTTGACAATTTTCTGTAAAGCGAGAAAAATGCTCAAGCTGTAAAAATGTATAGCTGGAATGTAAATAACTGTCAAAAAAATATAAAACAAAAAAGTGATAATGACAAGTATTTCCATTTGAACTGTCAATTATCCCAGTAAACAATCTAACGAAATGTGATAGCGAGAGAGTAATTTTCACTCACGAAAACTTCTAATGGTGCCTGTTTGAAGTTTTTGTCGACAATCAAAACGCGATCAATCACGAGGTTAAATGAAAAGATGACAGACTTTAGTCTTTGATTAGCCGAATTTGTAGTCGTTTCTCAGTACACTTGCGATATTTATATTTATTTATTTAGTACCTCACCAAGGTAGGCAGAAAGTATATATTTATTATAGATTTATAAAATAACCTTAGAGAGAGTTTGGAACGTGTAGCTTGCGACAAATACTTACATCTGTATCAATATTTACGTTACTAAAATCTTGTGTTCAGTAGAGTAAGCGTAACGATTAAAATACTTGAGTGTTAAAATGTAGTGAATAAGAAATACTAATTCCATCATCTGTCAACATTTATTATATAATGATTAATTTATATAAATATATTACATTTTAAGAAACGTAACATTTATTTCGTAATGATCGTAATACATGCGGATCGTTTCGCGTAACGTTTTTCATTGTAGTGTCTGAAAGATAAAAAATAATTTAATTTAATGTGTTTACAAGTATACACTTGACGCATTTTCTACGAAATGTATACAAAATGTATACGTTTGACTCCGAGAAGCGATTATAAATTCGGCTTAAGTGTTACTTTGTGCACACAGGCGTTCAATATACTTTCTCAAAGATAATGGCGATTAATTACACAAGTCTAACCTGATTGTAAATTATTACGAAATAAAATCGTATGTCATTCTCACTTCTTAGTATATTCTTGATGAGCTCCTTCTAAAGATCCTGATTTCGTTGTCAATGTATCTTCAGTCCGAGAACGGCAGCAAACAAGGCGAAGAAAAATCCCGCAAGCAGCGTCGTTCCTTTGAGAAGAATCAAACCTCCAAGTATTATTGGTATCAGAGCGACAAATTTGAGTTTATATGCCATCAGCAACGCCAACATAGTATGGCCAACCTTTCGTTTCTTACGCCGTGCTTCATCTGAAAATTATCACGAACAATATGATTAAAATCTTGAACATATTTTCGATGATTTAAATTAAAAATAACAGAAATATCAAATTATTTTTAACTGTTATGTTTATAATAATATGATTTTTGATATGAAAATGATTTCACTTATGTTACAAAATCACATTAACATACAAGTGGAATACAATACCGATCATTAACGTGATTTTATTAAAAACTACATATATAGTATTTGGAAAATTTATTACAATTGAGAAATTAACATTAAACTTATTGATATACTATTTGTTAGGATTTTAGTGTAAAAATTATAAAATTTTCGACATTAATGTTCGATGTATCCCATTTCAATAATGAAAACCATTATAACATATATTAAAGAAACCCGTTATACAACGGCACCGTTAATCATACTTCATCAGAACGACAATTCCAACATAACACTTGCTGCTATTTTTTTTTACATCAGTGTTTTATAGCACTTGCATTACAAGATAAAAGCATTTCTGTCATTAAGTATTATAAGGCCGCTATTGATTTACCTCGTTCCTCCACTTCAATCTTAGAATGTGCGTTATAGAAGTCTTCATCAATTGAGCGATGGATCTTGGCTGTCTTATCTATGGCGTTGCGACCATTGACCGAAGAAATAGGATTCTCGAAGGTGACATTATCATTCATATACCTAAGGATCTTCTCGCCGGAAGTGACGGTTCTCTCTTCTTTCTGCCATTTCTCTGGCGTCGACTTCGAATGCTCACTCGCGCGACTGACGCAATTCAAGGTCAGCAAAACCGCGACCAGATTAACTCGCAACAGCATCTTTTCTCGCATTCATGAAGAATGAGTTCTCGCTGGAAATCCACTGATGGTATTTGCACGCGGTGTCGTCTACAATCTCACTCTTTCGTCTATCTCACCTTATTTCATTGTCAAGACGTCATCGCGCACTGATTGATTTTCCTAGGTCAGGGACGAATGTTTCCTCGAATAGCAATAACATTCGAATGGCTGACGAAGCGAGCACTGTCTTTTTCTAGGATCGACGACAAGTCACGAAAGATGAGCGCTACGGCCGTCACGGCATGCCTCTTCCGTTGCTGGTGTCCGCCTTTGGTTAAAAGGCTCGTTCTGTTCCGTATGCAAGATTGTAAAGTTGTATCTATGAAAACGACATACAGAGAGAGAGAGAAGAAGAAGTCAACTGGGTATGGACAATATAGAAAGAAGGAATGAACGGTGCAACGAACAACCGCGAACTAACTGATCCGCCGTTGATCCACTGTTCGACGACAAACTGACCGGACGCAGTGGATACCACGCCGGGCACGCTTCAGTTGCCGGGAAAATCGTCAGTCCGTATAAAATGAGCTCCGACCGGTGAGCCAGCGATATATACGCTTGCGGTAAACACTATGATCCAAATTGTCAGTACCGATATATGTGTCACGTTATATCGCAGAACGGTATATACGAGGCATAGACGCGGTCACACCAGATAAGAAGATTTCTGCGGGTGTTCTCGTCGCGTAAGAGAAAGGGAGTGGAGGCCGTCGCGCGAATGAGCGCATTATAATGCCTCTATAGGGGCGGAAATGGTTTTGCAGAACACGATGTATTTGCAGTGAGCGTTGTTTTGCAATGAAAGCGATTTTTTTTAGTTACGCCACGCAGATATCCGGGCCAAAGAAAATTCGATGGTCTTCAATGGTTGGAAACGTTTCGTGTCTCCAGTCGTCGTATAAGATCATAGCGTGATTTGCTTTATCTCTGATCTTCTTCTTATCTCGAGGAAAGTTAGCTTATAAACGTTTGATCTAATTTTCAAATCTCTATGATCAAATGCTCGTATGTACTTTTGTATCTTTTAATGGTTTTTTATTCTCTTGTACTAAATAATTCTAAGATATTTTACATTTACAAATTAGTATAGTATGTTGATATCTGATTGTGATTATTTGCATGAGCAATTTTCAATATTTTAAAAACAGCGTTTCTTTGCTCAGAAGCTTATTTTAAAATTAACTGAAGGACATATATTTATTTGATATATTCACTGTTAAATAATCTTATTTGTAAATTAAAGTATGTATGTAAATCACTGTTATTTTTAATTTAATTTCATATACTTGTGATTGAAATAATATCCGTTAGATATCCGGAAAAAGTTGTGTCACTGTTTCGCTTCACTCCTTTTCATTCGCTTTTCAATTTTGTTACGCCACTTTTAGATTATCGATTGCCCTTTTTTGTCGGAGCATCATCCCACACTTATAACAGAGCATCACAAACTGCACTACATTTTACAATCTGCTGCATATTTATCTGAGCTATCTGAAGTACTCGAAGCACGTTTCGCTTAAGTGCACAATGAAATATTGCACATTGCTCTAACCACGAATAAATGAGCATCTTATTGAGCATCTGCCCGTAGGATAAGAAATTAGAAATCTGCGTGTATATACGTAGAAATCTACGTGAAAAGACTGACCGATCGTAAATGATCTTGATGGGATCTTTTTTTTTTAGTTACGCCCAGCAAACATGCGGGTTGCTAATAACCCAGTAGCTTTAAATGATCCTTACAACCTGATAATATTTTCTTCTCATTGCGTTTAATGTATTAATTTACGTATGTAGGTATATGGGTCCAAAACTTGTACACACACGCATTGTGCTCTTACGGTTACTTTTAATTTATCTTAAGATCAATTTCATAAGGATATTACAATATTTTATTATAATGAGATATTTTAACATAAGTGTTGTTTAACTGATTTAATATAGGTTCTATTACTTTTATAGGTTTTAATGTAACAGAAAAATGTTTCTTCGTAAAGCTACATTATTGACATTCAAATAAACGGAGATTGTATTACTGCATCGTTTATCGAATAAGAAAGTGATGTAATAAAGTGTACGTGAGATTGACAATGTACATAATGAATTTATATTACTTAACATCTACAGAGTAGACAGTTATTAATGTATTTAATATTCATTAAATTGCGGAAAAATGTAGTGAAATTATACAATTTGCATAATTAACATAAAGCATTCGAAACATGTATCGGATGCCCGCGTATGAGATTGATGAAACAAAGCATTAGATACAGCGTGAAATGTTTCCATGTTTTATTAAATGATTAATAGTCTGACTGTTTTCAGCAATTATCAAGTTCTTATCTGCTCTGAAAATCACGAGTCACATGTATCACATTAAATAAAGTGATACTTAACAATCATTATCACGTATGTACTCTCTCCTTGACTTTCTTCATTCTCGGATATTACATCGAGGCAGTTTCACAAGTAATAAACCTGTATATTTACTAACGCAGAGAACTTGCACGCACTAATTGCGCACTCGTAACAAAATTGTTTTTTTGGATACGTTGTTTCTACTTTGCATCGCTAATAAAAGACATTGCCTGTATATTATAATGTTTGTCGCTATTGAAATTATCAGACTAGTTATTTAAAGATAGATTGTGATAGAGCATTAGTCGAGTTCCTCGTGTATGAAGCCGACAACCTACATATCGGTATAGTATTCATATACTTCCTAAGTATATCACTTCAAATTCTTAGAAAGAGGAAATAAAGAATAATTTGCTGTGTTTTTTTTAAGATCTTGTGTGTGTGTGTAATCCTAGATAATAATGATCGTTAGGAGGAAGATATCAAAAGACGAAATAATGAAATGATAAATGTTGGTT
>NW_017305288.1:1468579-1473994 GCF_001594115.1 Trachymyrmex septentrionalis
GTGGAGATGAAATCCATCATAGATGTATATTTCGTTTCGCAATATTAAGTTAATGTTTTATGTACATTTAAAGTTTAAAGGAGATCATTTCAGCTACAGTGCAAGATAAAATTTTGTAATTGTTAAACATTATTTTTATGTAAAATTGATTGCTGAATTAGAAAATGATAAAATTAAAGTGATTGAAACAGAAAAGAATAAAAAACGTATTTTTTGAAAATTACTAAAAATGATCAATTTTTTAAACCTTAAAAACTGCAGTTATTATGTCTTTTTTATTAATATTCACAAAGATAATTATAAAAAAGCTGAAATAGAAGAAATTTGAGTCATTTTCAATTAAAAATTTATTTTTTAAATTATTTTGTACTACTCCAATTTATTTATTCCAATTTAATTTTATCATTTTTTGGTTTAGTGACTAATTTTATATGGAAATACATGATTTTCAGACAATCGCAAAATATGATATTATTATATTATGATAATAATTGTGATTATTAGGATCAAAGAATATTTAATCAATTAACAATTGAAATATCAGAAATCAAATTGTCTTTAGAATAAATAAAAAAATCTCAGGCAATATTTATGATTACTGTACTAGCTTTATAAGCATAATGTATATAATTTGTGAGCTTACTCACATGGAACTATATTACTGTTATTACTATTGTTAGTCATAGTTCTAATTTTATCAAATAACAGGCGCTCACGAAAGAGGAGTCTATCATTAACGATATAATAACTTTGCATGTGTAAAAAATGAATTAGCTTAATAATGTTAACCCACGTAAGTATACATAACGGTACGAAATAATAAAAAAGATATTAAGCTATAAATTAAAACACGCAAAAGTTTTAAAAACCTACTTCCTTAATAAAAAGATACCTTTCTATATTAAAAAAATTTGCTTGATAATAATTTATAACAATGTTTCTTTCGTATGTAACTAAAATTATTTTCAGAAAAATATTGTAATTTATTAAAAATTTCTAAAAATATGATTGTGATAATATGGATACGACGTTTGTATTTAAATCAATGTAAAAATGTTGTTGCTTTTCTGACGTTTATCCGTCGTACTCAAGCGTGTAACATCATTTTTTTCTGATGTTGATAGAAAATACTTCACTTAATGATGAGCATGAATATAGATCTTTTTTATAGTCTTTACCTATTAATTGAAAAGTTGGTTTCTAAAGACACGTACACTTTCTTCTGTGATTAATGATTAATAACCAATTTTTTACGCTTTACGGTAAAGAAATGATATTATCCATTAATATAATTTGTCAAAATCTTTTAATATTAATTAATTATTAATATTTTATTATATTTCTTTATAGTATATACAATAGTAAATACAATATTGATACAAAATTTTATTATTAAAAAATTATAGCTGACTCTAATTTAATTAGATATCAAATTATTATCGGTACAATAATTGGAATGCTACTGATCCTCTTTAATTAGAGATCCGCTTATAGAATAAAAATGGTTTAATTTGAATTATTTCTACTTTACTTTTTTCGGTATAAGCAGGCTAAGGTCTCGACAAGCTTCGAGAACCACAACTATTCGAGTGTAAAACGAACTCAATTGATAATAGATATTCTCACGATAAAGGACAATAATAGTGAAGATGTTTGACGGAGAGAACGATCTACTTACCCCGGTCGAAATATTCTGTGGAAGATTCTTCGTTCTCAAGAGTGGTTGACGCGAACAGCGTCCAATGATCGAGGTAGACTAGCTCGGGAGGTACGGGAGTGGACGTTGGATCCTTCGTCACGCATCAGTACCAAGTTAGATGACTGGTCTCCTCCTCTGAGCTTTTCGCGGTCCCACTATATAAACTAATAACCCGGTATAGCACGAATGTCAGTTAACATATTATTGGCGAAGAGGTCGGTCGCAATTGCAAGATAAGTGAAGTTTTTGAGATAAAACGTGATCATAAAGTGAGTCATAAAAAAAAATACAGAAAAGGAATAAAAGAAATCTAGATGCTGGAAAGATGTTACCGCTGTATATGCTACTATTTCTACCTGTGTTCGTCGCAGCACAGGGATCACAATCAACGAAAATACTGAACCAAGAGATGATGCGGAACAATTCTACAGACTCTTTAGACTGGATTGGCGAAAGCTTTTTGAACATCGTTGATACATTTTCACCAGTTCCAAAATCGTGTGATAGTATAGAAGGTATTGACAATAATAATTATTTGTAGCTAAATGTAAACAATTCTATCCATTTTTAAATCTTGTATATTTAATGTTTGATAAACACAAAGAAGTTCAAATTGTGTTTTATTTTATTCTCTTATTAAATAGTAATATATTTTATTCACTTATTAGAAAGTGTATAGGGAAGAAATAATCAATAAGACATAATCAAATAAAAAAACTTTCAACAGAAGTTACTCTTTTTATATTAATTACTGTTAAACTTTTAATAATATTCTGGATTTTAACAAAACAATTTTTATCCGTTTTTATAAAATTTAAATATATAATTTGTATATTATATACATGTATAAAGATATGCTATTAATATACACAGTATATGATAGGCGTATTAATACAGACGGAATATGTGATCATTACATTGAAAAAAAAGTATTATATCTTTACAACTATTAAATTAATATCATTATAAGCTACTATGTAAATTTATAATTGCATTTTTAATTTTATTAATGTCAAATAGAAAGGATCAAATTGTTACAAAATGTATGGCTATTTATAGTAATGTTTTTATGCAATTTAGTATTAACTAATTTAATGAAAGTGTCAATTGTAGTATGTAAGTGTCAACTTTGGTATATATTGTCAAACATTTTTTCTCAATATTGATTATAAGTTTGTTAACAACGAATTGTAATATATTTGGATAAGGAATTACAGGGAAATGAGATAACAAATCTAGTGTGGTATTTTAAGTTTAGTAATCAAAGATTTGAATAATTTGCTGTAAAATGGAATTATGAGACTGCGTTATTAATCAGACGTTGTTAAAGAAGCGTGTAATTGCACATATTGTCCATTATATTATGATACTTTTGGGTATGCGGGTTTGCGGAGCCTCGCGATACAAAAAAATAAGTGCTTTCTACTCTAGTTCATCTTTATTAACTTCCGTGACGATCGTACTTAATAAGGAAGGTATACTTCAATGAAGGAATGCACATCCTGTTTCCGAAGGAGCAAAATACTTTTATAATGTAATATAAACTTTTAAGTCATAACATATACCTAGTGTTTAGTAGAACGTTGCGGGCAATGTAGTATAGGCTGTATCGAATAGTAGCGATATAAACGACATGTTACATTTATTTTGTATGAATCACGTTTTACATAAAATAGAAAAGAGATTAGGAAATTATAAAAGCACGTAACACGATTATACATTTATAATTACATTTATTTGTATTTATCTCTTTTTTTTATTAATTACAGGGCGTAAAGATAAGAAATTGAAGAAACTGAATAAATATGTTCTGCCTTTGCTTATTGGATTTTTGTTGATAAAATCTATTCTATTGCCCATCACGTTAAAGGCGTTGGCAGTTCTAAGTGGAAAAGCTGTTGTGCTAAGTTTGATGAGCTTAATCCTGGCAGCCATAGTTGGATTAAAAAAGGTTGCCCAGAAGGAGAGCAGCTACGAATCAGTCAACAAGTACAGACGACAGGATATATACGGTTTTGTTGACGACGTGCAAGAATTCGAACCTTATCGATTTTACAAAGAACGACGTAGAAAGAAGTGAAAAGAATTATTAACGGACAATAGAATTCTTTGTTGGTTCCTCAATTATTTTTATCCTTACAGTAATATTTGTTGTAGAAAAATATCAGTTTTATTTTAATTTTAAACAATTCTGAAAAGATTGACGTTATATATAAAATTAAGAATAAGATGTATTTATTTATACCATATAATTTATTAATTAATTAATTTTCTATTAATTTTATTTACTTATTTATTTCAGCGCCTGGCTATGATAAGATAACATTAAGATCAAACATTGTAAATATAATAAATTCAAAAGTAGCATTATCAATGTACGCACCAATGTCATATGTATGTAGTGTTGTAAAAGTTATTTGTATGAACATCAATGAAGAGCTTTACAATGGAGATGCGTTAAGTGCTTACGTTAATTATGTTAAATGGAATAACTGACTATTGACACATTGGTAAAAGTTGTCAAAAACTATAAAATTTACTAACGGAAACACAAATGTTCACAATTTATAATTAGTTTAGTACAGTAACTTGACGACGGTTTTTAATATCGCTAACAAAATCCTTTTTAAAGATGAGTAATCACAATGTATATTAACACATTTCACTAGCGTGATGTAAGAAAGAGAGAAAGTTTCTTGATTCCGTGAGGAACTAGCTTGTAGATAGTATATTTATTTCTCTCTTGTATTCCATTTCTTTATCAAATTTAAATTATTCAGTTATGTAAATAAATATGTTTCCAACAAAATGTTTTGAGTTATTATTACAATATGCTTATATAATTCTAATTTTATGTAATGAGAATATAAATTTTACTATTAATTATTAAGAGAAAATAAAATATTGTAATCATCACCAAAAAAAAAAGAATATCTATTAAACATGAGATTTTTAAACAATTTTTTAATCAAAAATAGGAAATTATTAACATTATTAATTGTATAATAAATGATTGAAAAAAAGCGGTCTTCTAGAGAAGGAGCGGTCACATCGTATCACGTGAAGAATAAGAGAAAAAAAAAAAAAGATAGGAACTGACCTCAATATAAGTCATTGCTCTTTAATTCTCTAAATTTTTTACATTCCTATGCAATTTAAAGAACTTTTATGCTTCATCGTAGTTATATCATTTTATAAATGAAATAAATAGAGAGAGTTTTGCATGTCTCAAATATTGCATGTAGGTATTCACAATCGTTTATGTTAGGTCACCAATAGGTACATTAGTTAACAATGTATTTATATTGTACAAATAAACAAATTAATTATTAGGACTCTTTGTTTTCTAAAAAGAAAATGTATTTTTTAAATATCGGTGATTTCGTTATAGGTAAAAATTGTGTATTTCTTTGAAATAAATGCAGAAGAAAGTATATATAACCGATGATAATCATAACCCAAAAATTAATCTAAAATTGTCTTCGTTTCTTCCTTTAGATACCGTTAAACGAAGATGACAAATCTTCCTTCCATATCTGACGTTAAATATTTAAACAGATTCGTACAGAGCACAATGAAATACCTCTTGTGAATAAATTATCTGTTACCTTTCCAAGTGGTTGCCTAAAGCAACGTTGATGATGTCTTCATTGTTGTTTCAGTATGTTGCATTAATTTCTCTCATGCATAATCCGGTATATATATATATATATATA
>NW_017305288.1:1474094-1476032 GCF_001594115.1 Trachymyrmex septentrionalis
TAAAATCAATAATGTAAAAATTAAAAGGATATGTAATTAAAAAGATATGTGCGATTTCTTATAAATCCACTGTTTAGATTTTCTTTTCCAAAAAGGAATATTGTGTACGTCTTGCGTAATAATTTTTTTATACAAATGTGATAATTTCTTCTTTATCTTAAATACTTTTAATGTTGTTGAGAAATAAAATTTTTTATACACAATGTGTGATAGAAATTCTTGTAAACCTGAGCTAAATAATTGTGATAAAAATAAAAAGCAATATAAATTATAGTAATAGTTTATCATATACATGTATTACTTATAAAGATGTAGAGTTATTTAATAACTATAATTTCATCTTATTTACAATAATTATATTTTATAATACTAAATAATAACATAATAAAATAATCAGATGAATACAAAATTATTTAAAAAAAGAAGTAAAAAATTTTATCAATTCGAGTTATATCAGAAAATCTTAAACTTGTATCAGAGATGTAATCTGTTCTCTCGTGTTACCAATGAACTCATGGCTGGGTCAAGGTAAACGACCTGCACGTGGTTATAGAGGAGAATGCATCGGTCCATTTCACAAAGAAAGTTACGTTATGATGCTTGGATTCCTAAAAAAAAAAAAAAAAAAAAAAAAAAATATTTAAATTAGCACGTTATAAAATTATTATTAATAAATCAATATTATAAATTATTTTTAAAAATAATTTAATTTTGTTTATATTTTACATTTGTTTTATTTTTAATTTTAGTTAATATAATTTAAAATTACATCTTCTGCAATATGTATATTGTTTTACTCACAATTTGAAGGAAAATTACTACTAGGAATTGTCTACATTTAGCGTCACCTAAATGCACACGCACACGCTATTCATAAGAAAAGTGTATGTCCGCGACCGCGAAGCATGTGCAATCGTGAATGGCGGTGAGGTGCGAAATGCACGTTTGTCATCACCGTCGGTTTTCTAAACAATTTGTTATAAGTGAAGAATAAACAGAAAGTGGTATATGTCAAAATGATATTAATTTTACAGACGAAAAGAAAGGAAACTGTGTCTTAAAAAATAAAACGTATCAATGTACCTTTTTAAGATTAAATTATAAAATATATCTTTTTTTACACACACACACACACACAAACACACACACATATATATTTAGAATAATGAAAAATAGTGTTATCAGAAATATTAAAAATTTTTTTTAGATAAAACGACGACGAAAAATTCTATTTCTCAAAGATCCTTCCCTTGTATACAGAAATAATCCCTGAATTTTTATAACAAGTATTATCTCCCCTACTAACCCAAATTCTGAATGGTTACTGTGGTAAACGTAAACTTCTCTCGACGTTAGGGAGAGCGACTTCTAGGTCCGCCCAAATGGTGACGTCTCTCCATGCAGTCATTCGTTTGTTTAAAAATTATCGAAGAAAGTTTTCTGGGGAGGTGGCCGACGGCATTTACCTGCAATGATGAGTCGTTCGTCTCATCGTTTCTTGTCGTCATACACGTCGTTTCATCCAGAGTGGGGATACTGGGGAGGGTCCTACATGGTGCACACCTATAAAGATTCAAGCGCCGCAGGGCCAGGTCACACTTTGTTCCGAAAATTTTCCGGGGAGTAGTTTGCTTCGTCTTCGACCACTGCCTCTCTGTATTCCATTCCGTGACGACGTGATTAGACGACGAGAAGATGAACAAATTTCTGACGCTAGTACTTCTTGCTACATACACTGCAGCAGGACCTACAGACGTACAACCATCTCAGAATCTGAATTGTGTGGAGTACGACAATGCGTTCTTCAGCTGCATGTTCGTGAAGACTATCGGTGTTCTTAACAGAGCGACTCGATCGAGCAACATTGAAATCATTGATGGTGTGACTTTCGTACGAGATACTCCGAGTAAGTTCTTGTATTTATTATATATATATATA
>NW_017305288.1:1476132-1481287 GCF_001594115.1 Trachymyrmex septentrionalis
TCCTGAAAACGTAAAAAAAACATTCTAAGAACATATTCAGGATGTATCCCGAATAAAGTGTTGAATAAAGCTATTAGGGTAATATTAATTTTAAATGATATTACATGGAAAAACGGCTACGGTTGCCATAACCAAAAGACGCCCATCAATATATTTTTTGATTACAAGAATTATAATACTGATAGATTGTGATAACCGTAAGATTAACATATCTTAAGTTGAGACTATTAAGATATGTCCATCTTCCGTTTATTACAACCAAATTTATTGATAGACGAAAATTATCGTTATTTTTGGTTGTGGCAACTGTAGCATTCTTTCTGTGTAAATTTACAACTGTAACATTATTTATACACTACAAGATATAACAAATATTATATATTACTGTGAATTAATATAATACAAATTATAAAAATATTGAAGAATATGTTGCAATTTTGAAGAAATTAGCTACATTTGCTTTTAAACACACTCGATGAAATTATATTCTTGTAATATTTTGAAAAAAATAATAATTACGTTAACAATTAATAAACATTTTTCTTGCTTAAAAACATTGTTGTAGTGGAGCGCCATAGTAGGAATTTAGAAATGAATGAAAAGAAAATCATGAATGAACTACCATACGATAGCACCGATAGAGTAATAAAACTTTTGAATATGCTGTACGATTCCACTGTCTCTTTTACGAAGAGCCATAGTTTGAAATTTGACATGCCCGAAGGTTCAATTTCTCGCGCCTTGACTGAAGGTAAGTCTTATTCCTTTTGCCTTCACTAAGTACTCACTAAGTATCTCAGTTACGCAATCGTTCACCTTTCCTTGATTATGTCTATTCGATTAACGTTACGGATTCGCGACGTCATGAGTATAAACGAATAAGCATCTCAGCATGCCTTTCACCTCCGTGATATCTATATGTATGATGCTGACGTCTGAACCTGTTCCGCGTAAACTCGTTCTTCAAGAAAAAATGTTTCGCTTTCCTTCTCAAATGAATTTTAAAATATTTGAGTAATTCATAATTGTATTATTAAAAATAAAATATAACATCCCCATTGATCACACTTTTATATTAATTACTTTATTTTTACATCTTCCAAACATATACCGATAATTAGTATTATTGATCTGTGTTTAAAAGGCATAAAATTATTAATTTAAATACTTTTATATAATATATCAAAAGATTCTGACAAATTAACATTATAAGCTTAATATTAAGCTTATGTCGATATTTTTACATCTATTAAAATATGAATTTTGTATCTTTGCATTTAAATAATTAAACTTAATTTTAGCATTTTTATATTATTGATGCATTGTTTTATTTTGATTTTATAATCTCATAATCTAAGACCAATTATGTTAATTTATTTTCTTATAATTAGGACGCGCCAAGATCAAGAAAGTATTTCTGCCATTTATTGCTGCAGCGGGTCTCAAGCTCTTCGCATTTGCACCGCTCTTGCTTTTTGGCTTAGGTCTGCTAACTGTAAAAGCTTTAATCTTCGGTAAACTTGCCTTACTTGCTACCGGCTACGTGGTATTACAGAAGCTTTTTAGCGGTAGCAGTGTGGGTAGTTTCTTTAATAAAAATCCTGGACCTCCTTTGTATGACTACGGCGCTGGTAATTGGCCCGCTGGATCCCAGCAACAAGGATACTACAGAAACTTCAATGCTGATTCGAAAATGGACGCCCAAAATTTGGCATATCCTGCTCACGTACCGAATGCCGTACCGAATAATTAAGACATTTTTGTTATCTGCCATTGAGAAACTTCGAAGCCATATCTCACGGAGCCAAAAAACTTTTTTGAGGCCATTGGACCCACCTACGACTAGATTATTAGTATTTATATGTACATCGTATGTAATTTATCAATTATTGGTTAATTGTATGTATTGAATTGATTAATTGTATGAATTAAATTGTTTGTGTTTAATAAATTATTATCTCAGAAAAATATTTGTAGAATATTCTTTGTTTCCGTTGTTGTGAAATTAAATTAGAATAAAATTTCTAATTTGGAGAAATTATTATCATAATAAGATTCGATGCAACACAATGCATAGAAAACCTTGTACGTGATTAGTTTTTGCTAAGACGAAATATTGACAACTTTCGGCATGCAATTGTAGTCGGCTGAGCTCATATCCGATTCCAATCGTATATGAGCATTCCTACAGGTCATTTACACTCCCACTTCTTTTCTTCGGTCTTTCTTTCGCCTTAGCCTCCACTTCTGTCGCTCGTTCCATTTCTCTTGTTTAAGCGGCTTCCGATTGTATGATTTGGGACACAAGTTTTACATACCATGCCGTGTCACCAAGAGACACGGAAATCTAATTTTCACCAAACTGTGTGTAAGAAGGCGTTGATGATGTACGCTGATCGTAAACATAGGAGATGATAATTGCTTAAAGTCAGTACAGTCTTACAGACTATTGTATGTATATGTGATGCAAATAAACCGTAGATATATGTAAATTAATTAGAAATTTCTTAATTGAAACAGATTTCTTTTTTACAATAAATTTATCCAAAAAAACGTAATATATATTTAAAAAAAATATCTGAGTAATAAAATGTAATATTTTTGAAATTTAATTCAATTTTATTACAGAAATACTTTAATTATTACTTTTATATATAAAATTTTGTAATTATTTATAATTATTTTTTTATTAAAAAGAACTTTTTAGTCTGAAAAACTTAAGAAATTTCTTAGGTTAGATAGTAAAATTCTGAAAGTAAAAGGGAAATTTGCTTGATTCTTCGTCACGCGATTCTTGTGCATTGCATGTTCAAGTTAACTCTTCAGAGAGTCGGCAAAATTAAAATTCTTGACACTACTGCCCTTGCACGTTGCTTGCCAAATGGTTCAATATGGCCCCACCACTAGTCGATTGTGGTTCATATAAAAGAAAAATGTCCCTGGGGGCAAACAGTCAAAAACGTTTCTTCGGAGTCACACTATATAGCACTTCGTAACTATGAAGACCAAAGTAATCATCCTCTTAGCGTTGCAATTGCTGACGTTGGTGATAGCCGGTTCAGGTCAGGAAGATGGAAATAGTTTGGAACAATTAGAAGAGAAGCTCATGAAAACTATGGACGAAATCAACAGAAAAGACATCATTGACGTTTATGGCGATATAATAACCTTGGAAAAGGTTGCAAAGGATGAAAAACCATCAGAAGAGAGCGCGGATCCGCTCGTAAGCAGAATTGAAAAATTCCTGAGAAGTCGAAAAATTCAAATTAATCTTCCTAATGATGCTTCAACCGCTGGTTTGTTTGCACGCGCTCTTGGCCAAAGAAACATCGATATAGAACTTAGAAGCTTGACACGTGGAACATCCGAAGGTAAACGTTATTACAAAAAATTATTATAAATTTAATTTTTAAAACGGGACTGATTGTTTTGTATTTAACTGATTGTTTTGTATTTTTTGGATAGAACAATGCTGTCAAATTTGTATATTAGAGGTAACTAGAGCGTTTACTCTTTCAAGTTTTTATGAATTTGCATAACGAGACTGTGATTTAAAATAATTTGAGGAAATTTACTAGTAATGGCAAGGTCATTTGAAATACTTATCTTTAAATTCTATAAATTCTATACAAATTACATTTTTTTTAAATAGTTTCAATAAGTTAAAAAAACAATCATTTTTCTTAAAAATATAAAAATATTTAAGGAGGGGGGGGGGAGATATTACAATCTTTACTATATAAAATATTATAATAAACATCTTTCTCTCTCTCTCTCTCTCTCTCTCTCTCTCTCTTTCTCTCTCGTAGTGATTATCATGTTTCTATAATTCAAAAATATTTCAGAATTTTCGAAAATACTTTTAAGTACAAGTACTCGTAAACTAGTATTAATTTATTAAGGCTCGGTTGCACCAACATTTCTTTGACTTTAAGCGAAATTTAAGACTCTCTCTGTCTTGTTTTAAAGCGAAAAAGAGATAGAGAGAGTTTTAAGCCTTACCAAAAATCAAAGTATTGTTGGTGCAATCGAGCCTAAATTTATAAGATTAAATCTATATTAATAATATTACACGCTGTATTTTTATAAATCAATATAATATACAACATAAGTTCTCTTTAATATTTATATAAATTATTTGAAATAAATACGTTTAATGTCCTTCTTATATCTATAAATAAATTTGTAGACCGACGCTTACGCTTTATCTTTTTAAACGTACATATTAAATTTGTATTTTTCTTCCACAAGAATTTTTACAATTAAGTTTTTAATAACATTTTTAAAGCTAAGTTCCGATAATAACATTATTGTTCAAAGTTCTGTTAGATCTTCGTCAGACTTGTGTTAGACACTTGGATCTAACAAAAGTTTCTGGTTCTTCTCTAACGTTCCGATCTGATATGAATACATCATTCAATGGACGCAAACTTATAGTGCCTCACCTTTCTAAAGCCCTGCCAATGGGATTTAAGTAGCTCATGAATCTCAGGATTCATTGGCTGGAAAGTGTAACTTGTATCTTTCTTTTCAATTCGATCGTGGCCGAAATACCATTCACGCATCCTCTATGTATCTCTTTCTAGCGCTTATGTAGTTTATTGTTTTTCTCATATTTATAAAAATTTTCTCAAAATTTTTTACTCACGTATTTATAAACAATTTTTTTTTTCGCAAAAATACTGAAAAATTTGAGTACGCATAAACGTGTATTAATAACTATTGAGAGAGAGATGTGAGAGCGACTGGAATGGAAGATTTCCGTACGTAGAAAGCTATAGCAACGCGTTCCACTTCTACCATTTTCGCGAAAACAAATACCGGAGGTGGGAGTGGACTGAAGTGGGTTACCATTTGGTAGATCTGGTGGGATTCCGGGTTTCTGGGACGGCTACCGCGAGAAGACGTCTAAGAAGGACCTTGAACGAGAGTGCCGCGCGTTCGAAGAAAGTAGATTGAATGATAAACGTCATAGACTTTTAGAAATCTCCGCACACATTCATGTGTTCTATGACTATTGATATCATTTTTTTTATATTAATTGTGCTCTGCATTTTTATATAACACAAATTTTATATATGATTTGGTATTACAAATTTTATATACGCAATTATATGTGTGCTATATATATTTATTACACACACACACACACATA
>NW_017305288.1:1481387-1483167 GCF_001594115.1 Trachymyrmex septentrionalis
CCTAAATAGTGTTTTATACATATTTCCTTTTGTTAAGCACTATTATAGATATACATATATACATCAACTAAACATTTCAAGGAATGCTGTTACTTACAAGATAATTGTATATGTTTACAGCACGCACAAAATTGAAGAGGATGATTATGCCACTTTTGATTCTGCTGAAGCTAAAAGCAATAATCGTTCTACCTATCGTAATTAGCATGATCGCTCTGATAGGTTTGAAGGGCTTAGGCGCGGGCCTTATGTCGCTCTTGATTTCTGGCGCAGTAGCTTTGAAGGCCCTTGTCACACCACCTCCACCAGCCAGAGTCTCCTACGGAATTGTAAGGCCGCACGAAATTCATCACGATCACTGGCACAGGTCAGAAGAAGAGGTCAATCAACCTTACAGAGGCTGGGCACCGGAATACAATGGCGAACATTATCCATAGCATGACATTCCATAAAATGCAATGTTTCCTTTGTCATCATAACTATTTATTTATTTATTCATTTATCTATTTATTGCGTAGCTGCGCATGCTCGCTTTGTAAAATAAAATAAATTATTTTTTAATAAAATTTTGTCTTGATCATTGTGTGATATCGAAAATTATTGGATACTTTGTGTCATTATGACATTGACGTACTATCAGAAACGTCATATCGTTATATCAATGCGACATAAATTGCCAAGCTCAAATCTGTCATATCTTATTAAGGCTCGACCTAAATACACATGTGTTATCCTGAAGACATCAATAATAAGGATTATTTGCGACAAGAATTTTACAATTTGTAAATAAATAAATATCGAAAAAGAGAGATATATATACACACATACATATAAATTTATAGCCGTAAGCAGGTTACTCTGTTGGTCAGACGAGAAGACTAATGACCTAGATGGAGGTTCATGGACGGAGAGAAGATAGAATGATGTTGCGCGGGTGGGAGAAGTGGAGAAAGACCGGATCAAGGTGGGGAACTAGGAAGAGGAAGGAAATGAGGTTACTGTGTCGGGAGCAAGGTAGGAAAGCGGATTGTCGCTGCGATTGGTCTACCGAGTTCCCCCTCAATGTTTCACACGTATCAAGGTCAGTATGTCAATGCCTCCACGTGGTTCTCCACTTCTATCAGTAGATATGACCGTGATCTTCGTGGTAGGGATTGAAATAACGGCATCGGTTGTGATTAGTCGAGTCGCTCGAGAGGAGTGGAAGAGCGAATACGGGTATATATAGGCTGTTTGAGAGGCCAGCACTGTCGAGAAGTGACGGACATGAAGGAGAACGCAAGAGCTCTGCTTGATGCTTAGGCATTCTTTCTTTAACAATACATTTATAAGTCCGCGGACACTCTGCAAATAATAAATACATTTTTATGTACGATTTTATATTCAAATTTTATTTTGATAAAATATTACCTACAATTTTACTGTTCAATTTGTTTAAATTATTCATTTATATTATCGAACAACTGAGACTTTCTTTATCACGGTAATAATTAATTAGTAATTGAAACATGCAAAAGAATATTAGGATTCTAAAAAGTCTAATATAATACTATTTATTATAAAATTTATTAAATTTGAGAATATTGTATAAACTTTTGTTGTAGGATAATACAAATATTTTATTATATAAGCCACGAGTCGTCAAATTACAAATGTAGAGTTGTATAAAAAAATTTCTTTGTTTTTAAATTTTTAATATGATTTTTCATAAAAATGTAGTTTCACATATGTAAAATAAGAGTAGAATAAAAATAAATAAATTTCTCAATAACAAAATATA
>NW_017305288.1:1483457-1510208 GCF_001594115.1 Trachymyrmex septentrionalis
TACAATAGAAAATAATATACAATTTGTGCGTAGTGACGGAAGTATTCAATTTTATTTCAGAGAAAATTTCTAAGAAAATAAGAATTTCTTGCAGATTTATTTGCTTCAAAGATTATTATTGTGACAATAAATTATTTCGCATCTTGACATGACTGGGCTAATAGCGACCGAGTTTGTTTAAAATGTAACTTACTGAGAAAATCGCAGTGTAATATGGTTGCTCCAGACTAGTCTATTCTTATGAAGCCCCTCCGAGGTAAAAGAAATTCGCGGTATGTAACGTTCACTTTAGACTGCTGCGTAAAAATTGCGAAAGTATAAATGCACGCAATGCGTTTCGAGTACATAACGGATATGCGATCTCAAATTAACGAGGTCTATGTAATCACTCGAGCAGCACCCAGTGTATTAGAGATGCGGTAATTTTACCTTTCTTCTTTCTTTCTTGTTTCACACATAAATTATATATGCACTACATGCGCGTATTTATATTATACGCTTTCTTAAAATAAATTCATATACTGTCTAATTGTGAAAATTATATTACTTTCAATAACAAATTAATATAAATATGTATAACTATGTATAACTTTATATGTGTAAAGAAATTGTTAAATAGGGAATGTCTTAAGCGGTTAAATAATACAGATGTTATATCTTTTTTTATTAAATTTATTTCTATCTAATATATTTCTTGCTAATATATCTAATATATTATCTTATTATCTGATTAAATATGTTTAATATAGTAAAAATTATTTTATTGTACCATAATTTATAGAAATTTAAAAAAGTATGAATACGACAACATATTGCCTTTGCAGATTTTATAGATATATTATATAAATGCAGAAATGTCTAAGATTAAAATAATGTATCAGATTTTCCTGTTAGAGAGAGAGGGGGGGGGGAGAGAGGAGAGGGAGAGAGAAAGAGAGGGGAGAGAGAGAGAGAGAGAGAGAGATTAGAATCTTAAATTTTCTGCGGTAAAGGAGTAACCAAACCATTTATAGAATATAATAACAATTTGTATTCCTGTGCGTATGGAATACAAAGGAGAGAAGAATAAAAATTATTTTCTTAGAAGCAAACCAGATCGTCTGTAAAAATTTTGCAGGTACCGTTTATTAACGGACAATATGGTAAACAAATGGGCTCGGTAATTTCCAGCTTTCCAAGACACAATCAATTTCTCTGTGTTATATATATTTTTTTAAAATTCCTAACAGTACTATTGTGCTAACATTCCAACAATTTCAATGCGTAAGAATACGATTTGCCCTAGTAAAATCATCAAGGAGAAATTATCGGCATATTTTCTGATCCAGCGTGAACATTCCCTGTATTGTCGCAAATTGTTGGGTGAATGCGAACGACTTTCTTGAAACAATGATTCTCTCAATTTCGACTGAAAATGGGGTAACTATGGCGTTACGGAAAGTACAATCACAGTCATCATATGAATTCATCTGCCATGACATTATGTTCGCACTTGTGAATATATGCTTCTATTTTTGGAATATCTTATATTTAAAAAGATTTCGTATCTTTCCCTTTAATTTCATATATTGAAAAATCATTTCAAAAATTTAAAAAGTATTTTTTTTTATTCTAAGAAGATCTTATTTTTATTTTAGAAAAGTTGATTTTCATAATATTTAACTTATACATAAATTTATGTCTAATTGATATTCAACATATTTCAAAATTTATATGAAAATTTGAAAATACAAGGCCTATTAAATAAATTTAAATAAAAATTAACTAATACATTCTTTCTGTTCTTCTTCATCTGCTGTAAGTTACTTGAGGGTAAATTGCGAGATAAAAACAACAGATTTTTTATCAAGTGTTCCATATACTATGCAATATTGCGGTTTCAACTAATGCTTGTAACTCAACAGGAAACAGGAAACAAGAAATAGATTAATAACACGGGTTATTTTGAGATCTGATAGGATAAACAAATGCAATAAAAATGGCAACATCAAAATGCGTGAATGAGCGCGACTAAATCCAATGTGCGTAAGATACCTTTTTTCATTGCAATGATTTTTTTTTTAATTAAGAATAAAAATGAATGAAAAAAGATTTTCAGAATTGTGTTCCACTATTCTTTTCGGCGATGTTTACGTATGATCGTAAAGTCAACGCCCACTATCGATTCGATCTATCGCGCATAGTTTCGTGAGAACAAAATCAACACGACGTGTTAGAAATTATTAACGAAAGGAAGGCACGACGTGAAAAGGAAGCAACAAATCGGGAAATGGATGCCTTTGAAAGAAGGCTAGTCCGTTCTAAGTCGACACACCTGCCGCATGGACATGCAAACGTGTGATATCGAAATATGCACGCGTTCATCGTATTGTGCATACGCACACACGCACGCAATGATAAAACCTCATCGGATTGTCCGTGAAAATCGACTGCGTACTTTCACATCGGCATATCCGTCTGAAGCGCCGTTGCTCGAGCGTAGCGCGCGAAAATTGGATCTCCTACGAGCTAGCTAAACTGGGCTGATTTAAAGTAGGACTCCCGTCTCGTTTCGCCTCGCCCGCGATCATTTTCACGATATACTTGACAAACTTTTCAAACAATTCGTTATTTTTATTCACGCTTAGTTCGCAAACTTCGCAAATACAATATATGCTGTCGCTCTCTTGGTTTCATTCTTGAAATCGAAAGTGATTTCGCGCTGGGCAATCGGACACTAATAGCGATTGTCGATCCGGATAATTAACGTGTGCTTTGGCTAATTGATCCTTTTATCACAGTATTATCTCTAATCTCAAGTTAATTTTATCTTTATAAAATAGTTATTAATCTTTTTGCGAGATCCTTAGTAGCAACTTATTTGGCGATACATTGTTTAAATATTGTTTAAATATTATATTGGGCTAATATTGTGCCAATAAATTGTGCTACTAGGGATAGTGCAAGAGCGATTTCTAGGCATCCGGATCATAGATAGATTTATATTATATGTCCTACATTATAGTCCAGATGTTTATTATTTTGTAAAATAATTATATGAAAAGAAACTTTATATGATGATACTTATATGATGTAGAAACTTTTGCATGAACATTTCTATATTTTTTTAATTTCTATTAATTCAAAAAAATTATAATTTTCTTTTACGAATCCCAGTAAAAAATGATTAGTCGATTAATGTTGAATGAGTGAGTCGATTTGATGTTGATTGACCAATAACTTCTAACTGAGATATATTGTAAAAAAAATTGTATAATGTAATTCTCAATATTGATAAACTAGCTGGTTACAACGTAAACGTGCCTAAAAGTGAAAATAATATGGAGAAAATCTACATGGACTACAACGATCGATAAACATATAAATAGTAACGATGCACTCATAAAAAATAATTGCATTGTTAAACATTGATTGCGTATGTATTAACTATGTTAACACGATTGAATTGGCGTTGATGCGATCAGCCTTCGCTCTCATTCATCATCTCGTACTCGTTCATTGGTACCCGTTTTTTTTTTTTTCCGTAAATTTGACTCAGATTCGAATTCTCCGCTCTATTTGACGCTCCCTCTCGCCACTGCTGCTGGACGGTTGCAAGAGGCCCCTGCCTCCTCTTCAACGTCCGCAAAGAAGAGAGTTCCGTCGCCGGTGCTCTCGACTACGGAGAATGTATGAAACGACCGAAAGGCAAAAAGGAAAAAGGACCATCCGTAGACTCGCTCTATATATACTGCAAGTATCCGAGGATATGCCCAGTGCACGATACGCGTCTCATCCGTCAGCTTCAAAGTCCTTCGTCTTCAAGGATATCGTCACGTTACTGGCGATCCGTAGACCTGGGACGAAAAAAAATAACTGCACCAATTTGTTCTCCAGCCAGACTTCAGGGAAACATTCAAAAATTCATGATGAAAGGAATTACGCACGTTGTTCAATTGTCACGTTGCCATCTGCTTCTCCTGGTACTTTTTCTTTCGGGATGCGCCAACGCGGAAATCGA
Source organism: Trachymyrmex septentrionalis (assembly GCF_001594115.1). Classification (NCBI taxonomy): domain Eukaryota; kingdom Metazoa; phylum Arthropoda; class Insecta; order Hymenoptera; family Formicidae; genus Trachymyrmex; species Trachymyrmex septentrionalis. The sequence continues at coordinate 1,487,458 of NW_017305288.1, forward strand.
AAGACGCACCACGAGGCAATTGGTAGAAGATGCGCCGGAAAATCTGGCATCTAATTTGAACAAAGAGAATTGCGGGAAGTCATATAGTGCCACGTGTCTTAAATTGGACGTGGTATCCTTCCTGGATAAGTTGTCGGAACAGGAAAACATCGGTATCTTGCCGGGTGTATCTGTGATCAAAGAGAATGGTTCCGCTGATGTTCCAGCTTCGGAAGTAGTCGCCAATTTGGCGAGGGATTTCCCGAATGATGTTGAGAAAAGACTGGATGCTTATTTGGTTCATAAAGTTGGCAGTTATCTTAACAGCCATTCGATCTCCATCAAACTTTTCGATCCGAAAACTTTTGAAGCTACAAGAAGCTTCAACGAAGAGGCACTTGCACAACTCGGCTTGGGCGGCAACCAAAATGTTGAAACAGGTTAGAAATACGAAATTTCACTGTTTATCTGTTAAGCAAAAAAACTGTAAAAATCAAAATAATGAATTCTCGCTGAGTCAGTTAACATCGATTTGTAAAATATTTTATTTTACAATTTTATATAATTTTCATAAAAAATTATAATATATATTTTCAAATCACTAAGTTCTGTTTTGTTATACATACATAGAAAATAATAGAAAATAAAATAATTTAGGACAATAATGATAATGATTATATATTTAACACAGGACGTAAGAAAGACAAAGGCGGTTATGGCGGCTTGATGGCCGGTCTGATGATGATGAAGGGAACCCTTGGAGCAGTTGGATTCGGTGCACTTGCGCTTCTTGCCGGAAAAGCTTTGATGACCGGTCTCATGGCGTTGATGTTGTCAGCTATCATTGGATTAAAATCTTTAGCGGGCGGTGGTGATAAAAAGACTACGTACGAAATTGTTAGCAAACCGGTATATTCCAGCTCACACACGCACAGCTCAGAGGAGCATCACGGACATGGATACGGACATTCCGGATACGGAAGGTCTCTCGATACCGTCCATGACTCTCTGCAACAGGCCGTGTTGAAATACGGCAATGCGCACGATCGTAGATCGCTTCTGCAGAATTAAAATCATCTAATCAACTTCAAGGTGTTTGCACACCACTGATACACGATAAAATCTATAGCACATTTCTACCTCACCGACTTTCTTTGCTGTTTCTTTTCTTTCATTCGCAAGCACTATCAACTTTTCTCTCTATCTGTCTACATCTTTTTTTCATCTCACTCTTTATCTCTTATCTTTCTTCTTCGCCATCATGACACTTTCTACCTTCTAAGATCTCGTTCAATTTCATTTCATTGATCTACAAATTATCACCCTTATTATCATATAGTCATATAGGTATTTATTGCGGCCACTATTGCATTTTCGACTGATACCTATCAAGAAAGTGTATCATCGCCGAGTACGCAAAGTTGCCCATGATCATGTACATGATTTTTGGATATTTATTTCGTTATTGTAAAGTTGTAATAATAAAAAAAGATTTGTAAAAATATTAGTATTGTCATTATTATAATAACTGCAACAGTTAAAAAGTTAATAAATCGCAATGTATGCACGATACATTTTATCTACGATAATATGAACATTTGTCTTATTGTTTAGTGATAATCATCAGGAACTTGTTAGTTTAAATGAAGGAATTACGCTGAACTCTTCTATCTATCTGACGTAAATACATTTATACAAGTACATCACGCGCTAAAAAGTACGCATACTTTCTGTTACGGTAATTACATTTACGTTACTGTTAAACATAGATATCTCTGAAGGTGAATGTACGGACAATTAAGAAATAATAAGGCCAGTACCTTCACCACGTTAGACCATCAGAATGTCGTTAGACGACAGTTTTACATCAGATCATGAAGTGTTGCGATTCTCAAGGCGCATGAATCCTAATATGTATTATTATTTTTTGTTAATGTAATAGAAATAATAATTATATTATCTTTCCTATAAAAAGTATTAAAGAGAGCTTCCTAAACTAATCAGATTCTTTTAACAAATAGAAAATATAAAAGCAATGATAAAATATTATAATCAAGCATTCCTATAAATTAAATAGTAGAAATTTTGTCAACAGACATTTATTAAATATGCTTTTATCATTGGTTTCTATCCTCGTCTTTTTGTTTCAATTATGAACTTTGAAATCCTTAAGTTTTAAATTTCTGTTCTACAGGTATAATTAATTTAGAAGTGGCACAAACTGTCACTGTCTTATTCAATAAATGCTTGTGTAAGCGTGTCAGCTTATTACAACAGATCGCAATGCAGTATCTGGAAATATTTGTTTTATTGTTACGTATGGCATCCATGGTTGTGGCTAGAACTTGATAAATGATTTTGATTTACCATTTCAGCTTTGTTATTAGAGGATTATTTGTCTCGCTGCAAGTAATGACAATCGTGACAGAACGATAGGAGAATACCGCGAATGACATAAATCTCAATATATATAAACGATTGTCATGACCCAGAGATCAGTCAGTGCTAGCCAGTATTCCTCCCAAAGTTATCTTCGTTGTCATCGTCATTGGAATTGATAATTAACGTTTACTTTTTTATTGTGCAAAAGTGCTAAATCTATGCTCATCCTTTGTTTATTGATCACGTGCGTGATTCACGTGAATACGTACGAAAAAAATGAGATTCGAAACGTTAAGGATTACATTCTTGATACGAAATTGCATAGGATACCAGTCGAACGTCAAATATTCAACTTTAAAAAGAATGGCATCAAAATCGACTTAAAGGTCATTCCATCGGCTAGAAATGATTCAGTGAAAAATAAGAGCGATGATTATTTTCCGGAGTTTCCCGTAAAGGACATAGGCAAATGCATTATCAAATTTTCGCTTGATTGCATCAAGAAACGTTTTATCCGTTTCATAGAAACAGTAGGTCGCCTCGATGAAATAACATTACTTGGACAAGATGTAAAGTTGGTGAAGACCGTAGGTCCAATAACACGTAGATCCAATGCTCGATCTATAAATGACTCGGACGTCAGTATCGAGCGCAGCGTAGATAATTTCTTCGATTCCTTTACTCTACGTATCACGTTGCCTAGATGGAATAATAAGCAAGAAAAGAATCAAATTGATATGATGTTTGACGAGACAGCTGTAGCAGAAGGTTAGCACAGCAGCCATTAAATGAAGTATAGACTAAGAGAATATCTTAGAAATATTTGAGTAACGTTTATGTGCTAAAATTTATCGTGGTATAATTAAGAGAGACTACGCTCTGCTCTTTATCGATTTTTATCGAACTTGCAGCGATGTTAGAGGAGCCTACCAAGTGAACACCTGTAAAACCATTTCCGCTAATGGGCTTTAGAAGCTGAGTAATGAGCATTTAAAAATATATACCAAAAAATTTGGAAACAGTGTAATATCTCGAAAAGTATGCATTAAAAAAAAAATTTCTTCGCAATGGCGAAGAAAATGACATCGTCAATCTTGACGACCCAAGGTCAAACCATAACTGTAAATACACCTTATTAAACTCTATTACTTTTGTCTAACACATTTTTTTCCAAAATGCATACTTTCCGAGATATTAGATTTTTTCCAGATTTTTGATATATTTTTAAATGCACATTACTCCGCTTCTAAGGCCCATTAGCGAGAACAGGTTTACAGGTGTTCACTTGACTGCAAGTTTGATCAAAATCGGTAAAGAGCAGAGCGTAGTCCTTCCTTGTAAGATCTTCAGAGGTTTTTAGAACTTTTACGTTGTTCAGGAAACTATTTTTTTCTATAGCTGTAAATTGTTAAATATGATTTGTTATAGGACGAGGAAAGAAAGGTGGTGGAGGTGGATGTGGTGGGGGCAAAGGCGGAAAATGCAAGATGATGATGATGGGCATGATGATGATGCTTAAAATGAAGCTCATAGGTAATGTTATATCGTTTCGTATATATTTTCTCTTACTCGTGTAAACATATTTCTACGATATAAAAATTACTTTGCTTATATCTATACACAATTTTAAAATTATATCAGGTTATGATAAAATATAGTCAAATATTTTCCTTCAATATGATAGGATTGATGTCGTTAAAAAGTATGATGATGGGCGGAATGTCTCTAATGGTTTCAATGATGATGTTGATGAGCAAATTCGGGAAAGGAGGAGGTGGAGGAGGAGGTCCTTGGAAAGGAGGTGGCGGAGGAGGAGGAGGAGGAGGTAAAATTGTATTTTTATATTTTGTTTAATTGTAGTATCTAATTGTTAAAATTTAATTATAATTAATTTAATGCTCTTACTAATTTTTGGTTGGTGCTCTACTAAAAAATTTAAATAATTATAAATTGCATTTTTTTAACGTCTACAATGTAAGAAGTTAATTGTATAAATTTTTTTTTAAAAAATCTATAAGTAATGTAAAATTAAATAATACTCTTATAAAGTATTGAGTAACAATTAACATCTTTGATACTATAACGGCTTCCAGACTACAAAGAGATAATACTCCTTACAAAATCTGCGGGCGGTGGCGGTGGCGGTGGCGGACATAGCGGTAGTTATGGTGCACCTCCACCAAGTAGTTACGGTGCACCTCCATCAAGTAGTTATGGTTCACCTTCAGGAGGCGGCGGTTATGGAGGCGGTGGATGGGGTCGTAGTTTCCACAAACGGCCGATGATATACGATAAAGAGACTAAGACAGAAATTGCGGATGGATTTAATCGCATTCCAATGACAGGAGAAGTTATTTCAAATGCAGAAAGTATTGATTATCTGGACTATCAGGATTATCAAGAACCATCATCAATTACAAATTCAAGTTCTAGAATTTCTAATCGAAACACGCCAAGCTACTCCGCCTTCCAAGACGGGGACACCGATATAAGTACCGGTTTGGCAGAGAATTTGAAGTCAAAAGCGATAGTAAATACAGAAGGAAGAAGTTTCATCTTCAACGAGACTCCACCTATTAGTATTGTAAATGTAATTGAAAAGACTGTTGATACTACGACAACCACGGAGCAATCTGTTACTCCTGAATTCTCAATAAATGCGGTATATATAGATGAGTGGCAGGCTACAGCTGGAAAAACAAATTCTAATGTATTATCAACAAATTCAAATGAAGAAATTAAATCGCAGCAAACCGAGTTACGACCTAAAAATATACCTTTGTTACGTGAAATTTAGATTTTCAGTTATTAGTTATATATCATCATGTATACGTATTTTTCAATAAATGGTATTGCAACTGTTACACATTTTGCGAAAAAATATATTTTACTGATAATATTTCAAATACTGTTTTGTAAAAAGTAATTTAAAATAAAAGTTAAATTAAGAACGAAAATGGTATCTAATAAGAAAACTTTCTTTTTTAAATGGAAATATGTATGTCATTTTTATCTATTTGTTTATTCTATTCTTGCATGTGTGAAAAATTTATGATAATATAATAATTTTGTAAAAGCATTTATACGAAGATTTTAATTAATTTAGTGCGCAAAATAGTGGCGCAATCTTTTGACGAGTCTTCCAAGCTTCTTTCTACGACTTTCTAGTAAGTAACTGACCTTGAATGTTGCTGGAAGTATACGGAATCCATTTTATCGGGTACACTTGGGTATACCGATTGAGAGGCTTCGGCATGAAGAACATCGACACTAGGTGTCGAAAGCTATTCCTATAGTCAATCAAGTTCAAGATTGAATAGATATATGTTCAGATTACTTTGAAGAACGGTTAAAACATATTTACGTTTATATAACGGTTTTTCTCTTGCGTCATATTCCATAAATCTTATTTCACTGCTTTATTTCTTCGACATGTGTGTATATTATTTTAAGACAAAAATTGTGTGGCCGCTGATATGTATGATTAAAATCTCTTCAAAATTTAAATACCGCATAAATTTTTGAGCTAATTTTGTTTTGGAATTTTATTTTTGATGAAATTCGTTAACTTATTTAAATTTTACCTTAGTTAGCGAGCAAAATGAGGACAAAATGGCATAGCTTACTATCAGGGTATTCAGCACATTTATCTATACTTTATAAAAACAATTACAATAGTGATTAACAATTACGAAATTTAACGCACGATTTAAGAAACATTCTTCAATAAAATTTATAAAACAACTCTTTGTTAAATAAAATTAAAATTTAAGAAAAAGTTGTAAGAAACGTGAAAAATAAAGACACTGCATAATTATAAATTTTATATTAAAAATATTATTTTAGTGCTGTAAGTTAGCACCATATTTAAAAATATACGATACACGGTGTACCTTTGAATTAATTTAATTAAATAAGTTTTACTTACTTATTTAAAGTTATTTGGTTTATAAACTCAGTGTTATACTTTGCATTGCGAATGTTACACACGAAATTCTTAAGTTGTCTAAAGTCTTTACTCATGCGATGATCGGCCTACATTAATACATTGACTATTTGTTTGAAACTCACGACACGTCTTTTCGGTGGCAACGCGATCTGATTCGAAAGGAGAAACGGTAGACGGATTTGTCAGCCGTGGACGATGCATGAGCATGCGTGTTTATGGTCGCACATTTGATTTTCTCGGGGCGCTCTCCTTTAGCTTCTTTGATGGGGAAGCGCCTGCTTAAACCGCAAGCTTATCTATCAATCACCGTTAGGCAACCTACTGATCAACAGGATGCTACAGACTGCTTCACTACTTTTCGCGACTAATCAGGAAAATCGGCGAAAGTGTTTGCGTCGCTCGATACAAAGAAGATTCCCACTGTTCCGGAAATAGGTGCAACGCGCCTATCAACTTTACGCCTGAGGCTCACTTTCTTATGTTACCGCATTCAAGGATCAATTGTTAAAAAAAATTTTATGCAACAATGACTAACTTCAATTTACTGTTATAAATGATAATAAATGATTTATTAGACCGTAATGTGTGTGTGAATACACAATAAGTAAGATATTAAAGCCTATAATGGCTGAATCTTTAATGCTTTAAAATAATTCTTGCTTTAAAATAATATAAATTATACTGTGTACATGCATATATACCATACTTGTAGTTATTCGAATACTGCGCGCCGAATTGGTTTTCCGGACTTATAAACTCAATTAAACTATTGTAATAATATCACAAATTAAATTAAATTAAATTAACAAGCAAATTTTAATAATTTTCATGTTCAATCCGGTATCATATTAGAAAGATGTCAATATGCTGAAAAACTGTAAATACATTTATTGCGAAAAATATTACCTCAGCCGGAAATCGACCTAGATCTCTTGTATTCTGTACGACCGTCCTAAGTCTTTAGACTATTGAGACCTTGAGGTGGTTTAAAGGCTTAAGATGCTTGTACAAAAAATCTAGGGATCGACTTCTTGCCGAGATAATATTTTTTTCGCAATAAATTTATTTACAGTTTTTCAGCACATTAACATCTTTCTAATACGGTACTCGATTGAACATCAAAATTATTAAAATTTGCTTGCCAATTTTAATTTAATTTGTGATATTATTACAGTAGTTTAATTGCGTTTATAACTCCGGACCCCCCCCCTCCCCACCTCCACACATATATATATTAGGTGTACAAAAAAGTTCTGAGCTTTAGATTTGATACAACCGAAATAACAATTTAAATTTTATATATCTTCCCGCCCTTTTGGGGTTTTAAAACAGTAACATTTAACCTCCTGAAATGCGATACGGTTTGGCGTTTGATGCACATAACCTCAAAAATCAGTAGTGTTCACGATGGCAATTACAAAAGAGCATATTCGATTTTCCATCCACTTCGCGTTTCATCTGAAGAAAAATGCTGCTGAAGCCACTGAAATGATTTGTGCTGCATATGAAGAGAACGCTGTAAGTCATGCAACATGCAAAAGGTGGTATCAAAAGTTTCGCCAAGGAGATTTCAGTCTTAAAGATGAATCGCGTGCTGGACGCCCTGAAAAGATTGAAACGGACGAATTGCAAGCACTGCTGGATATAAACTCTGCGCAAACTGAAAAGGAGCTTGCAGAACAGCTTGGCGTTACGCAGCAAGCCATTTCCGTACGATTATTTTTAAATAAAGATTGAATTTTACAAAAAAAAGCTCAGAACTTTTTTGTACACCTAATAATTCACATTGAATTATTTTAAAGATCCAGTTTCGATCGTTATATATAGGCTTTAATATTCTTACGTATTCAATTTACTATTATATATTATTTTGAAAATATTATAATACAATTTTTGCTTCTGTTCTTAGAAAAAAATAAAAGTTTATAATCCTTTATAAAAATATTAATAAAGTATTTGCAAGATTAATAATTTCTGTAGAAAATTCTTCTAGAGAAAATTATTTCTAGAGAAAATTCGATATTCAGACAAATTATAATATATTATTTTGTGTTAATATTAACTTACTTAAAATACTCATATTACAAATACATGTATTTATTCTTGATATTTATTTCTGTGTACGTATTTCATATAATATTTTTTTTTATTTACTTATCTCTGTCTGGAAATTTATTACAAAAGTCGAAAGCCATTTCCCTGTCTCAGTTGACGTAACGGAAATTGTATAGCAGTCCTGCATAATATGAGGCAATGTGTAGTAGGCTATTTGTTCCGTCAGAGACGGTGCGATAATATTGCATTCGCATGTCTCTTTGTAGTAAAAAGTAGGAGACAGATAAGTGGGTGAGTAAATGTTGTCACTCTTCGTCAAAAAATGAGTATAAAAAAATAATGATTGACGCTTTGACGGATAATCATTTATCTATTCTTAACTGTAATATCTTAATGTATTATTATAATTTAAAAAAAAATGCGCGTTTAAAATTATATTATTTATTGGATTTCAAATTATACATAGTATACAAAATTTTGAATTGCTCTGATAAGTAGAATATTCCTTATAAAAAATAATTTAAAAATGTTTCTCATATGCTATTGGAGAAAATAACAAGTTGCTTTTTCTAAGATTTCTTAGTAGATTATTAGAAGATCATAAATTTTTACGATCGTAATTATCAATTACCATACAATGGACTTTTTGAAATGTTAAAGCTGCATTTTTTTGCTCACCCAATATGTGGTATGTCCTAGTTGCTTGGTTCACTTTGTACACGTACAAACCAGTTTCGATACACCGCAGACAAATACTTTCGGTCGGATCTGTCACCATTGAAGTTTACACTTCTGATTCACAATTGACAATTTTCTTCAGCTATGTCTATAACTCAAAATACTTTCTAGCGATAGTTACGAGCGATTGGCATATCTCAAGTAATCCCCCAGTCAGACCGACACAAACTGCTTTTATCTGTAGAAATTGTAAGATCGAATTCGTGATAACGATAAATAAGTATAAAAACGGCAAATACGACTCAGTGTAATAATTAAAAACAGGGAAATTGGAAAAACAAATATAGAAATCATTACAAAATTACAAAACTTTCGAATTAAATTTCATCGAAGATACCATTTGCGTCGTAATATTATAACAAGAAAAATTAAAATCTTTTTTAAGACTACATTATTTGTATTTTGAATTATTTGAGATAGATTTTGCAATTGATTTATTTTTAGTAATTGATGCACTCAATTTTATAAAATTAATCGTTCGGTAATTAATTGTATATTAAAAACTTTAGTGCTATAATAAATTAAAATTAAATTAAAGTTAACATATAATTATTATTAGAAATTTTATAAATAAATCTTTATATAATAATATTATTTATAAGTGGGCAAACACACTAAAAGCACACAAACTTTATGTTGTCAATATTATTGCTGTCTTTATTTCTATAAAATGGAAAAATATTTAGTAACCTTGTCGCCCATAAATTACATTCAATAAATTATGACTAAGAAATAACTAGGTTACGCTGAAATGTTGAACGAGCCCCTTGTTCCTCCATGGGTATCGAGAGCTCTAAAGAAGTAAGGTAAAATAAGAGAGTGTGCGTGCCTGCGTGCACATTTTTGCATTCATCAACGGGAGAAAGACAAATCCTGTGGTGAAATAAAATTTCTAGTGTAAAATTCTGTCGTACACCGTAAATGTCGCTTTTTGTGTGTGTACGCGTATTTACGATCGCTTTTCGGCAACGAACGTGTAAGCCGGTCATGTGCCTTAACCTACCTACCTACCTACCAGGCGCCTTACATTAGTGGGTCAATGGAATTTATCCGGTCAAACTGCGTCCTCTCGCTTGGCCCACCCGATCATCTTGGTCAATGGCTTCCGAGAGACATTGAACTTAGTCTCTTTAGAGATTGGTACCAATATGAACTTGACCTCTATATTTTGGGATTCGGATTCTGAGAAATGAATGCGCTACTTCCACACACAAAACTTGTTTTAATATGAGAAATTTATCCAGAAAACTTTTACACATTATACAGAATAAAAATCCGACGTTTAATAATAATATTGTTGTATGTGTAGCAATAAAACTTCAAGATTTAAACTTAGAGAAAAGAAAGAAAGGGAAAAGTGGGGAAAAAATGTAATGATTTAATATATTTATAAAATTTTATAATTGTAAAAAATTGATCTAATAAAATGAAGAAAGTAAGAAACAAGTTTTAAAATATTTCAAGATTTTATCTAAATGTTATAATGTTACATACAAACATCTTCATATTTCAATGATTATCATATTGATACAAATCGACGCTTATGAATATTATTAATATAAAGAAGATACATCTAACTATCATTAGGTATATTGACGTAGGTTGGATATGAATTCTATGTTCCTGAAGTTACTTCTCTCCTCTTTAGCTGGAATAAGGAGAACACCTTCACCAGGAATTTATTAGTGAAAAGCGATTGGAGAGTATGAGAGAAAATGTAGCAAAGTGATGTTTATTTTATAAGTTTTACTGATATTAATGCTTATTGATAGAGATTATAAAGCAGGTTTTTAACTTGTTTGATTAAATGTCTTTTTAAAGACGTGTTTAGTTACAAAATAAATAATATTATTTTTTAGAGTAAAAATATATTGCGATGTTAGTAATAAAATAAATAAGTAATTTTTAAGAGTATTACTTATGTTAACATAATTTTTTGCGCATGTAATGATGTTTGTGGTCACTTATTATCATTACACTTTTTGACACATTTACGCTTTTATATTAATATTATTTCAACGTAGCGGTAAAGAGATACGGCATATGTATGATGCAGTATTAGCCTAAAGAATACATCATTAATTTGTGACTTACTGATTTCATTATATTAACGGATCAGAAAGTATATTCTGATTTATATGTTCCGATATATAATATATATGTAACAATTAAAATAATTTAATTTGTAATAAAATAGAATACATTTATCTATCATTTGGTAACTTATAATTATATTCACATTTATCAAAAAATAAAATATGTTCTTAATCAATTATTTCCTACTAGTTGCTAATTATTTAAACATCACAAAAAATTATTTTATTTTAGACATAATTTTAATTTTTAGAGTAGTTCCTTTTATCATAAAATTGTAATATATCTGGTTCGATAAAAGAAAAATATTTTGCGTTAAGTGTACATGTTATTAAGACACATTGTTATTTTCGAAAACAGCAATTAAATTTGAAAAAAGAAAAATGTTTAGTGCTATTTATAATATATTTGCAAATATGTATTTATATATATATATATATACATTTACATATACATACACTTGTTTTATATTTATATTTAAGATATGTATATTCGAATTTATTGTGTTACGGTTAATTTTATTCAGTTTGCAATTTTAATAATTAAAATATATAATTGTAATATCGAGCTTTTTTTATGTTCAAAATAATATATAACTGCATTTAATAAAAAATTTAATTTAAAATCTAATTATTATTTTGCTATAAATAAGATAAGGAAGTTAAACTGGATTTACACCGGAATGCATACTACTCGTATATAACTTCGTATGAATACTATGTGCAATAGTTCAATTATATGTATACTAATTGCTTACGGGAAAAATTTTGTTTGTTACTATTTTTCAAAAAAGCAAATTACAAAAAGAAGTTATAGTCTATTTTTATATATAAAATGTTATTGTATATCACATATGTATATATACATTATAATTAAATTTTATAAATCTATACATTTATACTTTATTAATTATAACATTACATAATATAAATTTATAACATATGGTATGTCGAATAATAAGTACATCATGTAGTTCACGATAAAAATAGTAAATTTTTTGTAATTTAATAAAGTTTACTAATTTATTTAATTCTTATCTCGTGCACGAGAAAAGCACGTTATATTCTAATTTACATTTATATACTTTCTAATAAAAAAAATCTTTAAATTATACTAATCTATTATACTAATAAAATCTAAGGTAATTGGATCATAAATTATAAACATTGACGTAGTTTATGTTTTAAATGTTATGAATATTCAAAATGTATATTGAAAAGACCTAGCATTGAAACTCAATCGAGAAACAGCGAGCTCTTCCAAAAAGTACCCTACTGCATATTTATGTACCAGGTCCGCAGAACCGGACAGTCTTAAACATGCGCGTGTATAAGTACAGGCCTGGTCGGTTGCAGTCCGAGAGGAGACGATAATGACCTTCCACGGAGGAGCTCGCTGACGGAGTAGGAGGGCCTTTGACACACTTGACGCTCAGGTGAATTGTAACCGAGAACGGAGAGGTACGTGGTTAGTGCAAAGCGAGAGATTGAACGTACCGCGTCTCGACGAACGAGATAAGAAGAAAAAAAAGAGGGTGAAGAAGACAAAACGGTTCAAAAGTGCATAGAGAATTTAAATCATATGTGATGATAGCGATGCGAACAATGGTGGTCAGCATGACGATTGACGTCTGCGATGCAACGTGACCGCGGCGACAGAGCTTACGTCCGAATCGTGAAGAAGAGGACCATCGATGTCGCTAAGAGGTGGAGAAGATCGCGGTAAAGTTTTCGGCCCCGAAGAAGAGAGGGAGAATCGATATTGAACGACGATTCTAATAAGTAGGAAGGGTGTGTAACGATTACGGGTAGATACCAAAGAATCCGACGTGCACGTGGACTAGCGATGATGACCCTTCCGCGAAATCAAAAGTGTACCGGTTCATGTTACTAAATAAGTAGTTGATGCCGGTCATATATATTCAGAGCGTGCAGTACTTCCGGCACGCTACCTCACACTTCTGGTCATACATAAACAAAAGTCAAATAAAATATATGCATATACATTAAATGTAGTTAAATCTCCGCAAGTGATTTGTTGAAGATGTATCGGCGAACATTAATCCTGTTGTGTCTTTCGATAACACTGTCGTATTCGGAGTTATTTAGTACTGAAAAATTCAGGTTCTACGCAAAGTTCTTAAAATTTAACACGTTAAATGTCAATGAGACCGGAAATGAGCTTTGGCACGGACTTTTTAGGGATTGTAAAAAGAAAGTGACATTTTCTTGCATACAAAAAAATGCGTACACATATCTTGACAATGCATTTATCGAAAGGGACAATATCACTATTTTTGATGGTCTTACACTTACGAAGAACAATATCACTTATAATACGTGTCCTAAGAGAGAAAATCGTGATGATGTTCACGAGAATATCGTGGATATCGATATGGACAATTGTAAAAATAAAGCCGAAGAAGCAGAAATAGAAGATCGAAAGTTTGGTGATGAATCGCCACTTGAAGAGATTACGAACGCTCTGCGGCGGAAAACGGTGAAATTTTTATCAACTCGTAATTATGAAATTCAACTTCCGCAATTTTTCTTTGAGGGTGCTACAATGAAGATAAGCCCGCGCGAGATAGACGAGAACGGCGCACTGCTCAGGGTAGATTTTGGAACTGAAGGTGTACAAGAACAGGGACGAATTTTTAAAAAAATTAGTAAGAAAAATCAAATTCTTGAATATTTATTATATAATATTACGAATGCAGATTATAATGTCTTATTTTATTTTATTTTTAGAGAAATTTATACAAAATAAATTGTTAACCAGCTTTCTGGCGCTCCTTTTAATCATCAAGTTAATTAAAGTGAAGTTTCTATTCATAATACCATTTCTCTTCGGTGTGGGAACTGCCAAGAAACTTTTCCTAAAATTGCTGCTCTTCTTTATTCCCGCATTTGCTCACATATTTAAGCTTTGCTCTAGCTATTATTCAAACCAAGCTACCAAGTTTCATCATCATCATCATCAGGTATGCGTGCGAATTATTCGCATTTTAATTATAAAATACCCGTATGAAATATTTTTATCAGTATTAATTAATGTTAAAACAATCCAAATCTTTATTTCAGATTGCTCATCATCATCATCACGTGCCGGTTCCAGTACCAGTCCCAACGTACTACGATCACTCTCATGACACTTTAGACGGTTTCACCGATTACGCTCACCCTCACATTCAATATAGGAAGGATTTGGAAGAACTAAAGGAATGGGGTATCGAGCCTCAGAACGAACCCTATGAAGAGTCCAGTCAAACCCTAACTCGCGTAGTACCAGCACCGACCTCAGTTTCGGGAGTTACGTACTCAAGCCCATACGGATTGGCTCAATATGCGCCGAACGTAAAGCCGATCGCATCTTCGTACTTAGACAATTCAATGGCGTCTAGTACCCACAACCTGGTCTATTCCGGATACCGACGACCCGCAGCGCAGCCAAATTCCGCTGCTATACTTTCGGTAAATCCAGGCTTCGTGTCTGGTGCAAAGACACCGATAAAGAACTCTTACGCGATATTTGCGCCAAACATACGCCCGATTCACCCAAATCAACCCGCCCAGAGGTTTTTGACACCTGCTGCATCTTCTCCCGTGTCGATCTCGCGAAAGGACACAGAAGACGAGTATTACGGCCCGATAATCGATCGACTGGAGAAAATCTTCGGACAATTGAGATTCTACGAGGAACCGTGCAGAGAGATGCTTGTTTGCAGCATGTACAAAAATCCGGCGGGCTACTCACCGCACAGTAACCTCGTGTCAAATGAACTTTCCAGGTATAAAACAAATTGCAACTACGTGGCTTATCGATTAAATCGCACATCACAAAGAGAAAGGTGGAGATCGCCCGCGCGTTCCGAATCCACGTTAATCGGGTCATCTTGGTTTCTCTCTCTTTCTCGATCTCTCTCTCTTTTTTCTGTTTCTTTCTTTCTTTTCTTTATATCATTCTTTTTGCCATTTTTTAACAACATAAATGCCATTTCGCGCATCATATTAGTCTTACCTAACTTGAATATTGACGCTTGTTTAAGATGTTGTTAATAATTGGTATGAAATATAAAATAAAAATACTTTTAGTCGAGTCGACTATGTGACAGACCGGAAGAAGATATAGTACAGTTCCGTTTCGTTCGTCGGGTAATCCGTTCATAATTACAGCCGTTTGAAAAGTAACTTTCTATTTAGGAGCAACAAAATTACGTTTCAGAGCAATGCATGTACGAGTATATATTGAATTATCTGGTAACTAGCAAAGAAAACAACATAAATCGGGTCGACGCGGCTCGAAAACAAGCACGTTAATCGAGATGTATAATCTCTCATAATACTTTTTAGAAATATTATGCCTTTTGAAGATTAATTTAAAAAATTACATATGTTTTCAGAGATCCGCAAGAACTCAGGCGTGATGTAACAGGAAGTACGTCCAGTCAAAAGTTCTATAGATATATGAATGCAGCCAGATACGGTCAAAATGGTGGAGATTGCCTTAAAACGTATCCGTGTCATAGTAATATCGAATAAATACTTCCTAATGTGGAATTTGTATCGATTCACATAATCTGCAATTAAAACGTAACGGATGTTTGTATGAATACTACAGAACATATACATTTGCTCAATGAGGCCGAAGAAATTATATTAGAAGCTCAGCGTCATAACGTTGCGCAATATCATAAGGAAGATGATATACTGCCATGCATTAATTTATGAATATATTATGTATGAGACGTGCGTGAATTCATATGAACATTAATTTTCCTATTAGAAAAAAATTGAGGTTACATCTATCCTGCGGACAGATCTATCTGTAACTGTACTAATCCTAGCAATTAATTTAGTTAATAAGATGCTGATCAAGACGTTGAACGTTATACTTTGTTGTAATTTATGTCAATTTTTTTAATTTAATGATCAAATTTATTAAGGAGTAAAATCGGTGAATTTTGTGATGACATGTCAAAGTTTTTAGTTTATTGACGCGTTGTCAGCAAGATCACTGTCTCCAAGAAAAATATTATTATTAAATATAATTAGATAATAAGATTCATATTATGTTGGATTATGTGGCATTTTATGAGTTAAGCGAGCTTTTTATAATTTTTTATGTGATTTCGAAATTTATATTATTTTAAGAAATAACAGGAGAAATTGTAGAGGAAAAAGTGATAATGTGGGCGCCATTTTTTTTAGTTATATTCAAGTTAATAATATTGTAAACAATATAATTTATTGATTTAAGTTTAGTATAAAATACATTTGAAATGATTAAGACAGTTTCCACAAAACGAAAAAAATTGTTTAAATGAAAAAGACATTATGATGACATTAGGTCTGTTTTTTAGGATTTGTTTTTTATTGCTGCACTCTAAACCGGTGTAATAAGTTAAAGTGAAACAAACGTATATTTGTTTCACTTCAACTTATTGCTATGTGTACTAGTTCCAGAAAGTGCAGCAATAAAAAACAGATCTATTATCTGAAGGTGATGAGAGAGAAGTGGGCCTCTGTTAGATTTTTACAGAATCTAGTTTTTTCTATGTTATTTAGACTTCTCATGAAGTCCAAATTGAAATTGAATTTATAGAAAATTATGAATATATTTATCAAATTCAAACGTTTCTTTTCATAAGTACGTTCTTTTAGAAACAGTTTTATGTTGATGCTGCTCTCGTGAGCGTGTTTACCACTTCTTTCCTATTTCATAGATACTTCTAGAGATTTCTTAAAATTATTAAAATAATAATCATAAAGATTTTTAAAGCAAAAATAATACTTTTCACTGTTTTTTTTTAAATCTTAGGGCCTACATTACTTGTTAAGAGGCTCAATATAGAAATATTGATAAAAAACACATTTAATTATATTTTAGCAGAAAAATTATTCAAGTTTTCTTATTTATTCAAAACAGCAGAATAACATTTTAAAGATTAATAGAGTAAAAATTCATTACTGACAAACCATAAATCATTTTAAATTTGACATTGAAAATCATACAAAGAAACTTTGGTTTACGTCATAATAAATAAACATTGTCAATAAAAAGGCAACGCTGGTCATAGCGATAATTATTTCATAATTTCGACATCTATCTAAGAACAAGTTAAAAATCTTTTACAGGAGATAATGTTAGGGGCCCATATTATAATCTTTTCCCTTACTTAATTTAGTAGATTCATATTTGGAAAACACACATAAATTCTATTTATTCTAATTCTATTTATTCTAATTCTATTTTTTCTAAAATTGTATGATAAATTATGTGAGCAACTTTTATTCGTTTTAATAATAAAGTAGAGTAATTTTCGCTTAAAGTTAGGATAACTTTGATAATTGTGATGATGCCCACACAGAACGCATATCAAAATTGCAACATATATGTAAGATATTTTAAAACATCTTATGTCCTGTTTTTGAATATGCGTGCTATCTATGCATTTTTTTTAAATTTCAAAAATTGTTACATTTTAGTATTTTATTAAGTAAAATAAAATATTTTATAAAATAAAATACTATAAAATATTTATAGTATTTTATAAATAAAAAAAAGAAACTTTTTTTACAAATGTAATACATGTATATATTTTAAAATATTTATTTATAAAACAAATTAATTAGGTCATTTTAGGAAGGACTTTATGTCTTTTATAATTACATGCAAAGTATAAAAAATATTTAAAAATGCCGTTTTAATAAATTAAAAATATATTTAAAATATATTACACTTTTGCATGATACGTGTGATGTTGTATAAAAATTAATTAAGAGTGTGTTTATTATGTAAGAACTATATTTGTAGATAATTAATTATTTACTGTAACATATTCGGGTGCCATACCCAATAAATATTACTTGTTATTAATTTAAACTTTATGTTAAAGCATACAAATATCGAAAAACAATGTAAAAAAATAAATACTTTTAATTAATTATATGGCTTGAACGTATATTAATTTATGCGCAATGAAACATTAAATTAATGTCATACTTTCATGTATTATCCTTACATCTATAAGGTTTGTACTCGATACTTTTAACAGCAAATAATTCGTGAGCTATATTTAAATGAAAATAAATCTTTTATAAATATTTTAAAATATTTATTCGTTTTTTTTTTAAATTGTAATTATGTGAGCTTTATAACTTTTGTCCTGTTTAATAATAATAATAATTAAAATAATTAAATTTATTTACTTAAGTTAATAAATTAATTTAAATACATTATTATATTATTATTCTATCAATTCAATTATTCATTCAATTCCAGATTGATAGAGGCATTTAAAAAAATAATTAAATTGAGTAAATATAAAAATAATATAAAAAATGTAATATTATTTTAAATACATACTATAATATTGTAAAATTGTTTCTCTATATCTTGTGTTCTTCTCTCTAAGTAATTCTATCTGTTAATTTTATAAAATATAAATACACATTATTTAAATATTATGCTCTTCAAACTAAAGTATTTATGAATTACTCGTTTGATTTTATTAAAATTTACATTATAATTAAAGTATTTAAAATTTAAGAAAAGAAAAAAGTAAAAACTATTTTACGAGATTACACATAAAATTATAATGTTTTGTATTTTGACTAATACATCTAACAGAATTGTATTTTTTATTATATTTGTAAAAACAGAAAAAAATGTTACATTTTGTTGAGCAGTAAAAGTCACACTGTAGAAATATCCAGAAAAATTACGAACTTATTGAAAAGTATTCTGAGTAAACATCATTTTAATATAGTTTATTGACAGATATAATCCAAAAACGGAACTAGTATTTCGTGTAGATATCGAAATCGAAATCATTCTAGAAAGATGACGGCATTTAAAGTCGTGAAAATACTGACACCCTAGATAATAAGGCTTTCTTCTTTTCTTTCAACCAGTCAGCAACACGTCCGTGATCAAAATTCATCGACCGTATGCGACTGCCATCAGCTATAAAACCCGGTTGACTTCGACCGTACTGGCATTCGGTGTTTAGTCTGGCGAATCGGTGGTACCGCCATGAGGATCTTAATCACTTGTGCGTCAATAGCCCTTCTGGCCATTCTCACGAATGCACAACAAACAGAAACTACCTTTGATGTCTTGCAAGACATTTATCACAGGTAAGTTACACTTATCATAATTCTTTATATTTATATAATTCTATAATTATAAAAAATAATATGTATTAAATCAAATAAAAATGTCAAGATTAAAAAGTAATACCTTCTAAATATGTGATGCTTTATATAAAATACGAATTTGAAATATTTCAGATGCACAGATAGCGAATCTATGTTATCTTGCGTTAAACCGAAAGTATTAGCTTACATCAACAATGTCGTGAGACAAGATAAATTAGCAATTACGGAGGATTTAGCAATAGTTAAATCTCGTGACGTGCCAGAGCATAAGGAAGATTATTTCCCTTCACAATACGATGCCGCAGATCCATCCAAGAGAAAACTCCTACGGACAATGATGCTTGAGAAATTGGACGCGTACTTGTCAAGCCATCAGCTTGAAGCTAAACTACCTGAAGCGATTGTGGGATCCAGCATCGTCCCCAGATCTTTAGTTGACAGCATGCCAAAGAGTCTTACAATTCCTCTTAGTGATTCTTCTGAGCAAGGTAACTTAATACAAACAGCACAAATTCCGGTTGACATTATCTTACATTCTTTACAATCTGCATTTCTATAGTATAAACTAATGGCAACGAAAAATAACTAATATAAATATATCATAATTTTTAATAATGCAAGATTTCTTGAAGGACGTTTTAAGCAGGTTTTATTTCTACTTGCAGGTCGTGGTTTCGTTAAGAAAGTAATGATACCGTTCTTACTTGGTCTCAAGTTCAAAGCCACTGCTTTAGTACCTCTTGCTCTTGCCCTCATCGCCTTGAAAACATGGAAAGCACTGACCTTGGGTCTTCTATCGATGGTTCTCAGCGGAGCAATGATACTTTTCAAGTTAACTAAACCAAAAATTGCTTATGAAGTTGTTCATTACGGACATCCACCTATAGAACACCCCCCTCATTGGGACAATGCAGCTCACGGCCCTTATAGAGCCTATAGGAAATAACAGTGTAAAACGAAATTTATCATTTTGTCATGTGTAGATTTATTTAATATTTATTTATTGTTAGTATTCCACCTGTATTGTTTATGTAAAATAAAAATTTTTACATGAATCCATTAAATAAATTTTATTGCTTTGGCCTCACTATTCTGTTATAATGCATATATAAACTTTCGTTTTCTTTAGATATAAGAATGCTGTTGTTTTAGCAGTAAAAAAATAGTATAACTTATAAAAAAATAATAAACAAATAAATGAAAAATATGTTGCATATGTATAGAATAAATTAGCATAGTTGAAATGCGTAAATACATTAAAAAATATTAAGATAGAATTGTTTTAAATAAAATCTTTTTTATTTAAATTTTATGCAAATTGTTGGTTTATGTAATCTATACTTATTAAATTACTTTTAACTCTTAAATATTTAAAAATATTTCTCTAGAAAATTAAATATATAGTAATAGAGAGATTATTTTGCAGTTTATATATGGAATGTTTGTTGGCATACGCAAACTTGATTTGTTTCCAGTAAACAGATTGAGAGCAAAACAAATAGATTATCTATTTGTTTTATTTATACAAAATACAAAAGATATTAATCGATATTTTATCGGATAGATGACCTGAATATTTATGTAAACTTGACCCAAAATTCCAATTGTCGTTTCATTGTTACGATAAAGAAGAAGTCGGGCAGGAAGAGAGAAAAGTCTTCAATGGTACCTTATACGCATTGCGCGCGTGAAACTCAGCACGCAATGCGCATTGCTGATGTATCCCGAACAAACTATTTTCCTTTAGATTCAGGAGCTATAATTTAATTAGGTCTGGCAGGGTGAAATTAGTAATGTCTAGATATCAGGTTAACGACATAAAGAAACGTGAAGAGAACATGAAGAGATAGGAGGGAATTTTAACGTAGCGCTGATGTGGAAAGCATGATCGTGGTATGAATGAGTGATTGACTCAATGCCAATGTTACAACAACTTGATGTCAAGGATAAAGGATTCTTACTATACATGACTTCCGATTATTTGCTACAAAGAATAATGACTAAAAGGACTAAATAATAAAAAATAATTAGGAGAATAAACACTTTTCACTCATTCATTTTTCTTTAATCTTTCCTTTCATCTGACTTATTCAAAATTAATTTTTATCTGTAACTTAAATACTACTTATAATAATTAATTATATCAAATTCTTGTATGTCGTTTTGCATTCAAATCATTAGAATTATTGCGAGCATTTTGCACGAGTGTAAAGATTAAGCAAATTATTAAAGAACTAAAGGACTTAATAAATTAAGTAAGTAAAATTGAAAGTCATAATTATTTAATAGAAAATATTGTTTTTACAATAATAAAGATTAAATTAAATAACCTGATTACATATTACATCAGTTTTTGTATCTCTTATATTTATTTTCAAAAAAATTATTATGTACTGTAATTTATATTGGCTATAAATTAAAATTTCAATTTTAATCCAATGATAAAGCTCTATATAATATCATAGAAATCTTTAAAAGTTGTTATTCTATCCTCCTCGTTTCTAATAACTTTTTATCCGCTCCCTCTCTCTCTCTCTCTCTCACTTGGATGAATTGATTATAAAATCTAGCTGCGTTATAAAAAATTTAATTTCAAGCCATGCTTCAAAAATATTCCATGGACGACTATCATCATAAGTAGGTCTTCCGATATCGTTCGTGAAAAGCAAACTGCTCATTAATATCATAGATTCCATCGCGTTTTATGAGCGAAACGTATAACCTATCGGGGGCACCATCCCGATTCGGCGTCGCGTGCCGCGTGTCGCGCGATCTCACGTTACTCAGTCTATCCTCCCTCATTAGGTAGTCGTAGCATGATCTGTATCGAGGCCTCAATAATCGAAGACCATACTGAACGAAAAGAAAATCCACGCCCGGATGGAAGTGGGGGAGTGTTCGGGAGCGTGCTATGCGATTCTTCAACGTGCGTTGTACGATTTGACGATAGGCCTTCGTATAAATACCGTACTGCCCAACTCACTGGCATCAGTCGTCGTGCTACGATCGTCCTTATTCATTATCTACGAACAAGTGTACAACTCAAATTTTCTTCAGGAATCTTCACGAACGGATATACTCTCTCTGTCAACGTCATGAAGATCTTCATCTTATGCGGCCTACTAGCGTTGGCTGCTGCACAACCAACTAAGAATGAAAACTGGAAAAGTGCCATGGATGAGATGGTAGATCAATCTAGGTCTGAGTGTTCGCAGAAGAATGACGAGATTGCTTGCATGAAGTTCAAGGTATTTAATCTGCTCGATCAAATCTTCAGCAAGGATAACTTCAAGGTAAGTATCGGTAACTCTCTTTAATATAATATATATTATTCAAATAATGCGTACAGTTACCAGATTTTAATTTATCATTTTTTCTTTTTTTCCACTTTG
>NW_017305288.1:1510308-1523013 GCF_001594115.1 Trachymyrmex septentrionalis
GTATTATTCAAATAATGCGTGATACAGTTACCAGATTTTAATTTATCATTTTTTCTTTTTTTCCACTTTGTGAAAATGGAATTGTCACTTTGTAAAAATAAAGTAAATAATTTATACATAACTTAACACAACCTTTTTACTGTTTCTATTTTTGCAGATATCCGAAACGGTAGAAGTTACACATAACTCGTACCCCATTGAGATGACATCTGCTCGTAGCGAAAGTTCTTTCCTCGATACTGTAAAATCCTACTTGGCCTCTCACGACGTGACCTTTAAACTGCCACTAGACTCCACCGTGAAGATGAGCTCGCGCAACATCGAAGACGATCAACTCATCTTCAACGTCAAGTTTGGCCAGGGCCGTGCTGTCGATGAGGCTCGTAGATCCAAGCTAAAGAAAGTCATCGTTCCTATCCTCGTGTTCGTTTTGCTGAAGGCGATGACTCTGATCCCTCTAGCCATAGGTGTGCTTGGTTTGAAGGCCTGGAACGCCCTGCAGCTCTCTTTCTTCAGTTTCATCGTTTCTGTCGGCATGGCCATCTTCCAACTTTGCAAAAAAATTGCCGCCGATACTCACGCTGCACCTATTGCTCACGGATGGGAATATCAAACTCAATACAGATCTTTCCAAGATCAGGATCAACCCTCGACGTCGCAACTTGCGCACAACCTCGCATACTCCGCTCATGCACAATCTTAATGTCACTATCGATCTGTAGATGCTTTTGTAAAATACTTAGCTTCCTATTTTTACTGTCTATTTAATAAATTATTATTGCAAATCATTTCAATCTATGCTTATTTGAAAACCTGCTTCTCCAATGTCGCTTACCATTAGATGCTAAAATTTATTAAAGTAAAACAGATTAGTCAGATTAATGTTCTCAAATTTATTAAAATATTAAATCAACACGTTTTTCATGTTACACAAAATTATATATACATAATAAAACTAGAAATACTGCAAATTTACATTAAAAGAAGGAAATAGATTTAAATTAGAGATTAATTATTTGTTCATTATTTATTTATTAAAACATTTAAACATCTTTAAAATTTTGATAAAGATTCAAAGCGTCGTTTTAAGAATGTTCATTTTTTCTATGCGTAAAAATATATAAGTAATTTATTTTAATTTTTTATTTTCAATGACCGATAAGAAAAAGTTAGATAATCATTTCGTCTATACATTATATTGTGTTTTCATAACTGATTTAACACTATGCTATATTTTTCTTTTGTATTTAATAAAATGCTTACATTTTTAATCAATCAAAATCTTGTAAGGTTTTAATTAAGGTTTAAAAAAATTCTATATAATCGTGCACACACATATGTGAACCTGATCAGTGATCACTTTCGTTTCTTACGAAAGTTGATTGGAGAAATCACTACTTTAAAAAAGTCATTTCACTATTTTAACATATTACGTGACCTGCAATTTTTATGAAAACAAGAAAATCTATATATATGTACATTACGCGCATCTCTCTAAAGTACATCAATTTATATGTGTATTATGTTATATTCGCATAAATGTTTACATCATATCTACATCTATGGATTGATACATTATATTTTAAGATATTTTGAAGAACAAAGGAGATTGAATAAATTAAAGTAAATAAAAATAAGTAAGTTAAAATTTCAACTTGTATCTACATATATTTAATTATATTGTTTCTGAATATGATGTGATAATTATAACTTTTTACAATTATTCTTATTTACACTATAATTTAATTAATAAATCTGAGCTCCAACATGCTTAGCAAATGCTTTCATTGATATATATATATATCAATAATAAATCTCTTTTTAACCATTACTTTATTTTTAATTTAAAAGTAGAAATAAATATGAGAACAAAATATTAAAGTATGTTTTAATAATTTCATGAAGAAAACAAATGTATTGCATATAAACAACATCAAATTAGTTTCGAAAATAAAAGTAACTTTAAAAATCCATATTTAGAACAAAAATTTGTTATCAATATTTTGTAAAGAATGAAAATAATGTAGCGGATATATATAATATATACAATTCCTAATTTTTTATAACGAAAATTTTATCTTTCTTAGCATCATAATAAAATTTAATTATACGTATGCTGCTTTCTCTCAATGAATTGCAATTCATGATGTCATATGCATGAAGCAAGTGTACGGCATTATAAGCAGTGCATAAATCATTGTAATTATCGTAAAACAATGTGTTGCATCGTTACGCTAGAATAGTAGTATCGCATCTGTGTAGCGCACATATACGCTTGGCTTGCGATTTTTAAGAGAGTCCCTACAGTTATTCTCATTCTGTTAAATCATAATTACGTGCAGAAGGCATACGGGCCGCGAAACGGCGTCTGGCACTTTATGCGACGAATCAAGTAAGAAAATTCGCGAAGGTGAAGAGACGCGAGGCGTAAGTTCCGTTTCCCGTATGCGTCGCATGCCATCATGTACAACGTACGCGACGCACAACAATCGATACATGTACACGCATGAGTGAATGAGCGTGAGGGAAGTTTGAGGGGGGGGAATTGGAGGTACGAAGCTCTATGCCAGTGAAATTTGAATAATTTCCCTTCAATCGTAGATTCCCGACATGCGCGACCGAATAACATAGATTCAAGGGGGACAAATTAAATAAAAGGGACGGGCCACTCCTCTGTCAGTCGCAGTTCGATTGCCGATGATCGCTCACTCGCACGGGTGGACGATCAATTGCTTTTATTGACACGCGGTACCGCGAAAACAGCGAACAGGAGAATCCACACGAGACGGCAAGGAAGAAAACACGGATAACCCAAATCATTTTTTACAAAACGTGCCAAAGAAAGAAAATGGATATCAACATGCGACTGACAGCATCAGTAGGCGCGATCATTCTGTTGATTGGATCTTGCGCGGCTAATCAGGACTTCTTGATAAATTCCTTGAATGAATGTATAAAGATGGACTCCTGGACGTCTTGTTTGAAGCATCAAATTTTGACTCGTCTCGATAACAAATTGGGGACCACCACGGAAGCGAGATCGCTCGAAACCGTTGACGAGGCGATCGTCGCTAGGACCTTCAAGTATCTCAAGAGTTTCGATTACGGAGTTGATTTACCTTTTGTCGATGCAAGTTTGAAATACAGACCTAATAGAAGCCTGGCTGACCTCGACATTGAATTTAAGAACAATGACGTAGATACAAGTCAAGCTCGAGGACTTTTGAAAAAGAAGCTTCTGCTACCGTTTTTGCTGCTGTTGAAATTGAAGTTAAAGGCTCTAATGCCTATTTTTGTCGCTATTATTGGAATAAAAGCTCTAAAAGCTCTTGTCCTGTCAAAGCTTGCCATTCTTATCGTGATTGGATTTGTCGCTATACAATTCTTCAAGAAAGGCGGCATGATGATGCCGATGGGTATGTGCATACATACGTATAAATACTTAATATTGTAGTATCTCTAATATTTAACATAAAGAGTAACTTTCTGTGTTTATTATGAGAATTACAGGTAACTATATATCGCTATTTTTTAAATAATTTCATTTTTCTTAATTCATAAGCAATTATATAAAGTAATTCTACTTTTTTTTTTGTATAAGAATATTATTTTATAATTTATTAAACGTTTCGATATTTATTAAAACGTAAAGAAGATACTGTATGAAGATTTGTATTAAATTTTGAAGAATAATTGCAGCAAAAAAAGGTTTCAAGCTTGCGTGTAATTTTTCATAGAATGAAAAGTGAAATTTTTCGATCGTAGGAATGACCATGGAACCGGCATCGACATATGGCGCTCCACCTATGCTCTCGACGACGTCGAGCTACGATCCCGTCAATACATGGGATGGTAACGGTCCTTATTCCCGTGTTTGGACGCCAACCAATGGTGCGGAGGCCCAAAACCTTGCTTATAGTTATTACTCGCCTGGTAGCTCCAATTCGTACAGCTCAGCAGGATCCTCTTCATCGTCCTCATCTTCAAGCAGCTCAACGAATTACAACTGAACTCATCCTAAAGTCTCACTAATGACGCATCGATCAATCGTCCGATATTGCCCTTGTGAACGCATTCCCGATCGTACGTCAGCAAATAAGTTACGACCAAAGAAAGTTACGCCAAATAATCAAGTAGCTCGCTGACGATCGATGACATTGCGATGTCAGTTTCGTTAACGAGAGCGCCACAATCAAAGACTGTCGGCTCCATGCCGACTATAATCATAGAATCGTTTTGTCGATTCAACAAAACTTATATTGAGCGGATTTGTTAACTTATCGAGAAATTAGTTGCGCTAATTAAATTTTTGATTAAGTTTAAGAATTCGTAATATTTTAATATTACTTGATATTCAGAATATATTGCAATTAGAATTAATTTAAATTTTTTTAGAGAAATTCGGAACATCGACAAAGCCGTTCACTATTTTTCTTTAAGTGTAACATATACACACCAAAGAATAATCAACAACAAACATCAAAGTATAAAAATACGTGAATGATATTGACAATATATAAATAAAAGATATTATCAATATATAGATACGTTGCCAAATACATTTTCGAGGCGATATAAGATTATTTTTTCGGTGGACATTGACTATTTATTTTTCGTGTAACATAATTATTTATTATTATCTTTGCATTTGTTAATAAAAGCATTTCTTGTACTATAATAAATTGATATTTTGTATACATTTTTTTTCTCATCTTATTCCTATAAAATTTCTGTAATATTTTCAAACATATATGTGTCAAATAAATTCTTCGGAAAAAGTGTTTCCCTTAGAAAGAAACTAATTAAATACTTAGTGATGTGTTTTTACCAATTACTGGTGAAATATCAGTTATTGGTTAGTAATCAATATACCGAAACACTTTTTCTTAAAGGAATACATTAAATTTCTTTTGGCATGAATAAATTAAAAAAAAAAAATTATTTCTGTAGAGTTTATATTTGAGAAATTTGATTTCTTATTAGATCCATCAAGCCCCTGTAAGATGATTACTATGTACTATGTTATGTAAAGTCTGTCACTAATCCTTTAAACAATATAATTACAATATTATCAAGAATGGAATTTAAATTAATACACTTAAATAATTAAAAATAATGTATAACGATATTAATGTTATTATCAACAAAAATATATATTTTATTTAAGAAAACATTTACGATTTAAGTTTTGGAAACTGTAGGTTCTTCAGTTGGTAATACCGTTACAGTATCATGGTCAAG
This sequence comes from Trachymyrmex septentrionalis, assembly GCF_001594115.1. NCBI lineage: Eukaryota > Metazoa > Arthropoda > Insecta > Hymenoptera > Formicidae > Trachymyrmex > Trachymyrmex septentrionalis. Next base: position 1,515,550 of record NW_017305288.1, read on the forward strand.
TAAAGAGAACAATTTAAGATGGCGCAAGAAACCATTGGAACGATCCAGGATGATCCATGGATCATATAACTTACCTTCTTTACCGACCGTTATAATTTATTATGAATAGTTGTATTTCTTTGGAAAAAATTACTCTAAAGTTTCATTAAGTACACATTAGTGTCATGTTATAAATATTAACTTATAAACAAATAATTATAATTAACTTATTTATATTTAAATATTATGAAGATGATTTCAAATAATTGATTTTCATTCAAAATAATCTTCATTCTGATGTTAATAGGCAGAAAATTATTTTATTCTATCAGTAGATATAACAAGATTGTGCTCTTTCAGAATATTATAAATGATAAGAATAATTGGAATATTCAAAATAGTACATACTGACTATTAAATTTTAACGTATTTAATTTTTGTTATAATCTTATTATCATAATTTATTATATATGATTTGTTACTTTTAATATTATGATATGTTTTTATGTATATATTCTAACAATAAAGAAATTATAAACCTGATTTCCTATTTATCCGGATCTCAATTCTTTTGTTCCTGTCCAATAATTTTCCTTTGAATTGTTTGCTCTGAACAATACGCAGTTTAAGCACTTCTTTCCGTTAAAGCAATATTTTCACTTTCACTTTTCTTCGTTACCAAAAAAAACCACATTGACCAAAAGATTACATTAACAGTTGATGCGTTCCAAGGTAAAATTGGGATAATATCAAAAGAATTTCCAATATCCGCTGGTCAGAAAAAGCTTAAAATGTCTTTAAGCTGCATGTCTTAAAAGAAGCACAAGAAAAAATCTTTCTAAGGTTTTAGGGTTTTATAGGGTGTGCAACATACTTAAAGTTTTTTTTTTGGATAATCCTGCAGAAAACAGATCCCTTTTCTTCTTACCGATTCTCTCTCTAAGAAAAACCGCCCAACGCGTTTCGCCATGTCATCGCTATATCATATTTGAAATAAGTAAAAGCAATCAGTGAAAGCGAAGAGGAGTCGCATCAGCTTGATTCATCGAAAGCGCGATTTCTCTTCCCCCGAGAACGCTTGAGATAAAGTGATCTGCAGGATCAACACAGCAGGATGCGTCTACTTTATATATGATCCCTTTTTACGTAAGCAATTTGCCTCCGCATACGCCAATATCCTGTGCCGAGTAGGGCACATATTCTTTAGAAAGCGTGTTTATCGCATCCTCAAGATCGTGCGCGATTGTGAAACCATCCATTACGCTAACAATGTTGCTGAAAAAGTACGTGTATTATTTTAATAATCTACAGTGTTGAACGGAGAGTTTCCGGGTACCCGCATATGACGCATATGTGGCGATTACATAGAAAGAATCGTTCACGTCGTGATCAAGTTTTACGCGTAATGATTGGTGCTATTAGATTGCAAATTTCTTTCAAATATACCTTCGATTTCTATTGCATTTCCGCGTTGTAAAACATTATAAGTTCTTTCTCATTGCGTTGGGAGATTTTACCGCTGACAAAAAATGCTATATTTCACTAAAGACTCAAGTTATTTTTTCGCACGAATATGAGAGGTTGCATACATATATTATAGTATTATCTAGTATAGCTTATTGTTAATATTTTATAATATATTTGCACAAATTAAATATGTTCTAAACAAATTATTTTTTGTCAATTACATATGCGAAAACAATTTGCCTAGATGCATTGTTCTTATACTCTTGTGCAAACATATGATTTATTTAATTAAAATAGAATAATGATAAAAATAATTTTCATAAAAAAGAATAAATTTGTAGTATGTGTGTGTGTGTATATATAAAAGAAATAACTATCTGTTTTATTTTTAAATAAATTTCGAATAAATAATTCAAATCATTTAATCTTTTCCTCTTTTAGATTATATAGATTTTTTATGTCTTCCCATAACATAAAAATCAATTCAGGACTCATCAATCTCGTTCCTCTTGTCAAAACTTACGCATGATAAATGTTTCTTGAAAGAATAGAAACGCTTTTCGTAAAACCCTTTTAGGAAAATATTCTTCCTATGATCGCCCTTAATACCTTCTGAACTCCCCGAAAGGAACGGTTTTTCGGATTCTTTTGCGCGACCACATTCTCACGGTCGACCAAAACCACGCTCCTTCTTCCTTCGTTTTGTACCAGACTCATTTACAATCTGAATTATGCACTGTGAATAACGATGTGGAATCGTTATTAAATAATTTCACAAAGAACAATTATTCGTCGAAAAGGAATTGGAACAATTATTTCGATTTAAGTTAAGTTTCGCTTGCATCGTTGAGACAAATAAAATATGCTATCCAGTTTCGCTGATGATTTACAATTTACATGCGATAATTTCATTCTTCTCACGAAGAAGACCTCCAGCAAGAAGACTTAACGATAACAGTAATACTCGCAGTAAATACTTAACGATAACATTCACTTCAATGAGCGATGCATCGTTACTCGCGCAGCAGGAAGATATAGTATTAAAGTCTCCCAATCTCCTTGACGTATCGTATAGAGATATATCAGGAAGGGACATACGTTACGCAGGTGGGTAAATTGATCTAGACGAGGAAAAGAGCGCGCGAGGGCCCTTGAGCTATCGGTCGCACAGGATACGTTACTTCCTGCATTCGCATTCCCTATTTCTGGTATATGGACAGTCGGTCGGCAACTAAAAAACCACCGGCGTTTGTCGAACTATCGACAAGCTGCACGAGTCTTCTCTCTTCCTCGTGTATACCCTCTGCCTTCCTTTTTATACGAGTTCTATTAAAAAAGCTCGCACGAAACTGGCGATCTTTTGTGGAGGTACACATAACGCGCAACAAGGGTGCTCGAGAGTGCGTGCGGAAAGGAGACAGCGAGAGAGAAAGAGAAAACGGAGAAGAAGAGAATGATGTATACACGCGGTGGATGCAACGGTGTGGCGTAGGCGCCTGTTACACAACCGGAAGCGAGGCTACGAGGCGGAATAAGAAAGTTTGTGTGGATTAGCGCGGATACGAGACACACTTCTGCCCGTTTTGTCTCTTTCTTGCCTCCTATTTCTCTTCTTCTCCATTATGTAATGTGAAATTGATACTCGACGTCTCGACACTCGGCAAACACTTATTATGCAGTGGTTATGCACCTCGGCTTTACTGGTAAATTGTGCAATTTCGTATATATCGTTCAGCTCATTAAATAGTGTTTTCGTATAAGTATGTCCACACAACCAGCGTGACCAATTGAATTTTAATAAAGCATGTAAATCTCACATTTACCCGCTGCGTACTGCGAACCTTGTCGTACAATTACCATAATTATATAGCTAGTTTGAATAATACTATTACTTTATATAATATGGCGACATTTAATCGTGCATGATGTGACATTTGATGTGTATGCCGCGGCGAATTTTTCTTTAACAGGCTCCTCTTAATGTGACTCTTTCGCGAAGATGTCCTAAGCCAGGCATACCGGAACAATTACATTTACGTGACCTTCGAAACAACATGTGAATCATAATCGATCATAGGTATTTTCTACTTCCCTTGTTAGCAGCTCTTTCCAGGAATAATTTCTATTTTTACTTTATAATGAGAGAATATATGTGTGTTTCATCTGCTTTCAAAGAATCATATAGAACCTTGATAATAAATATTAAACCTTGAATTTCATTTTATTAACAAAGAAAAGTTTAAAGAGGCTTTTGTTCAAGAATGGACACTGGTTTTAAAAGTTTTTTTATGTATAATAATAAATTACTTACACAATATTCTTTTGCATAAATATTTCATATTATTATTAAATAATTCGGGTTTTCCTTAATTATTATTATATTATTCTCGACGCAATGTGCTTTCCAAATCTTTTATTAAAATTGATTAAAAATTTCTTTAAGATAACTTATCTCACATGCAACATATTATATCAGCTGTTAAAGTTTCTCAATATTTCAAAGCACTTTTTACATATGTATATAAAGAGAAATGTTGGAGATACAGGTACAGATACTTCTATTATAGCCGTTTCTTTAGATACTGCATTACGTAGTGCAGAACGACATTTAATACCGAGGCGACGTGACATTTCCATTGCATCCGCCATTGCAAATTTTTCTCCCTGTCGAATGTTTTTCTATTCTACCGGTATTAGGCACAGCAAATTTGGTCGTTTCACGGCCAATATTTTGCTGGCTAGATCTAATACGTCGATAACTTACGAATTCTTGAAAGAAAGCATAAGGTAGGACGAATGTCGGATAATAGGACCCGTAAAAGAAAGGTGCACATCTTTCAAGGAACAGGTAAAAGCGGAGCCGTACAAGCACATTTAAGTTATTTATTTTGGCACTTACTAACGACTCTATTCTCTCCTTAATTCTCTCACCGTTCATCGATGGGTTTTGGGACGAAGGGTTGGTCGTAAAGGGCTTGCAATGTCCGGCTTTCTTGTGTTTTTACAAATAGACTGGTGTCGATTTTTCTGAAGATTCTCAAGCGGATCCCTTTCATGATCGGTCGATCATTATCTGAATGGAGATAGACGATGGACACGCGTGAATTTAAAATGAGCGGTACATTGTTGTTCAGGCGATTTCCATCGTCAGATCTATGAACCGATTGGTATCAAATGGTTGACGTTGCGGAAACACAAAATTTACTCGACTCTTGATGTAAGTAACGATCTTAGTGGGAGCGGACGAGCATGCTGACTTGATACATTTCAATATATATATCACGGAGAAAAGGAACCTGTGTGCTGTCCTTGCCGCGAAAGAACGATGGCGTACTGTTCGCTCCTTTTTCTATGTTCGATTCTCCTGTGTCTTTTGTCGGTTCCTTTTTTTTCCAGTTTACGCCGAGTGGCGAGCCATTGAGTCATCGGCATTTTTCACGAAGGCAGCCGTGACCTTCGATTTACGTAATCAAACTCAGGCTCACCCAAATGCTACGAATACGATGATTATAATGATAATAATATTGTTCGATATATATTAATTGCATACTTAACAAGAAGATCAGAATTCTTTGATGTTTCAGTCGACTTAATTATTATTATTATTTTTCTTTTATATTAAAAGTATTTCTTCATAAATACAGTTATCATACTTTTAATTTAAAAAGACACAGGTTTAATTTTCACATAAATATTTCTATAATTTGTAGCTTCTACAATCTGATTGTTTCAAATGTAATTACGAAGTAGTCAGAATGAACAAGAGAGCAGAGAAAGCGAACGCATTTGGCGCCGCTAATGAATGATCATCAATGCTTCTCCTTACTAATCGGGAATGTCTAGACATAGCGACACGCACAATTAGGAATGGCCGTGTATTTTCGTTACCAGTCGATCAATGGACTTCGTGTTTGCTAAATGTAACCGACTCTTTCTGTACCGCGTGCTTTCGTGCCCTCCCTCTGTAGACCACCAGTAACGTATGAAAGCCATCGCGGCTCGGTTCATCGAGTTCAACTCGTCTTCGACGAACGAGCGTCTTCGATCTTCGCGTGAGGATCGCGTACGCCGATGATAAATTGCAAATCGTGAGTGAATCTTCATCATAAATGCATCGCGCCTGTCTTCCGTCGGCCGGACAAATTAATCGGGCGAATGAATGGCGCACAGGCGACTATTACTTAGAAAAGTCCCTCGCGTCCAGACGCGTCTTCATTTAGTTCATTTAATCCGATAGAGGATTCAAAGTCGGTACGTGGCATCGATATTACCGTAGAATAAGGATTGAGAATGCGTGGCACCGGCCGATTATTTTTATCGTACGTTACCGCGGCTCCATAACCGCGACGGACAGATTAATAAGGAATATTAAACGACGCGATTACCACATGATATCGCTTATATTCGCGATACGCTCGTATATTGGCGATTAACGCATCGTGCTCGAACATCGGTGCGCCGTGAAACGTTGAGGTGCTTAGGATACCAGAAGTTTCCTCTGCTTATCCGCATATTTTCAGGGGTCAGTGAGCTCGTTCGCAGTGCGCCGCGGTCCATCGCATACTACCTGCGGTTTAGACAGTGAAAAAAAGACAGACAAAGAGAAATAAAAATAATAAATGCCACAGACGTGAGGAAGGGATGTGAGGGCGGATATTGGAAAGGGAAGAGACAGAAGAGGGTAGCGAGAGAATATTAGCACAATTTCGTCTTTCCAGACGGTTTGATAGTATAACGAAAGCAACCTTATCATGAAGGCGGCAAATACGCGTACAAGCCATCAGCAACCTTTGAGCCTTCTTCGTCGTCCTCGCTCCTCGAGGATTCGAAAGGAGATTCCTACGTGGTGCCGTCATGGATTTTATACATTCTTGCATGGACGCCGTAGGAGGCTTCCTTAAAACCGAAAGTGATACAGGAGACACTCATCAGCCAGGGGAGAGAATTAAACGAGTTGTGTGTGTATGAGTAACGAGATGCGTTTTGTCCTACGATGAGAGAAAATAAGGAATTAGAAATATAAACGATATCAATTACGGTTTGTATATGAGAACACGCATTATAGAATAACGTAAAGTTTTGAAAATAAGGTCAACTCAAAATCGACTCATTGATAAATCTGTATTAATAAATATCAAGATTCTCATTTAAATAACTATGTCCGTTTCTTTCATGTCAGTTAAATATCCTGACGCAAGAAACTAAAGAACGAGTCTTCTCGAACGAGATACGTGACATGTATATTTTCGTGACACGCATTTTCGTGAAATTACGTATTTAGGAACGACGTTTGACATTTTTTTTTTTTTTTCCGTCGTGAAAAAAGTATCGCTTATGCGAATTAATCGGGAATGTTAATGTCAAATTAATAAACGCAATGTACAAAGCAGTTGTAAAATCCGGTTTTAGAAAGACGCACACGTAATTATTTCAAATTAACATAAATCGCGTGCCATATTTGGACGAGACGCATAGGATGATGTTTTTAATATTGATCAACATCCTCCACGTCAGCGTCGGTAGCTATCTTGCAACTTTGTGGCCATGAGCGCCGATTGAGACACTTGGATTAATGTATTCGCTGCGTACGGCGATTAAAATATTACACTGTCATTTTTTGCATGTCACTAATTAGGTATTCAGTATCGCGTAAGACGTAATAAACCCTTTTGCATTGTTCGAATCGTGAATTCTTCATTTAGAGAAAAAGATTATTCGCTATACGAAGTTTCGCGTTATTCACAGCATATTTTTTAGAATTATTTTAAAAAGATTGATAACACATGGATCAATAAGTCCCGAGACTAACAATGAATTTTTTCTCTGCATGTGCGGTCGTTTTTTTGCGATTTCCTCCTTCAAACGCACCAGTAAGTCAATATAATAATCACTGTTGATCGATTTACCTTTTTCGAGGTAGTCAATGAAAATCACGCCATGCGTATCCCAAAAAACTGACGCCATGACTTTGCCAGCTGACTGCTGCGTTTTCGGGCGTTTCGGACGGCTTTCGCAAGC
>NW_017305288.1:1523459-1526374 GCF_001594115.1 Trachymyrmex septentrionalis
CAAGCACGTAAAAATATTTGATGCATACATATAAGTAATGCTTTTGAAATTCGCGAATTTTGGAGCTGTTTGGATATACATAAATGTAGCTGCACTGTAAAGGTAAATTGGTTAGACGACGTTGCGAAACGCCGCGGTCAAAGGACTAAAGTTTCGCGGCGTTAAGACATTTTCAAGACGATTGCTTCTTGGAGCAGGAAGTGACGAGGAGTACACAGCTGGCGAAATTTCAGGCACCTGGTGGAGGAAGAGTAGGCTTTCTCGAGTGGTTTGGCCGCGATCTGGAAGAGGCGGCATAAGGAGGCGACGAAGAAGGTGAAAAAAATTGGTGATCCCCTTCTCCTTTCCTTCCTTCGAATTCGAAGTAGAAACGATGCGTGGACCAGCAGGGAAAGCAAAGGAAGGGGTTGTCGGGAACCGGATCAGAGAAAGGTGCTTTCCAAATGGCTCGCGATTAACACTGGTATGCGGAAGGGTTGAGGGTACCTCCGAATCTCTTTTCTTTTTTCATCCCGTTTTTTAATCCCTTACGAGATGCGAGGGGCGGTTACAGTAGTCCCGTTAGGTCAGCTCGTCGGCAAGCTGCCCCTTAAACGGCGGTGGTGTGGTTACGGCATCTCGTTTTTTATACCTTCATTTCTCCCGTTCTCTTCACAACCCTCGTCTAACTGTGGTCCGTGTAATCCACGCGCAGCTTCCGCGTTTCGGAGACGGGGGGATCGTTTCCAAGGACTCGATCATTCTCTCATAGTCTTCGATGACGAAAGAACCGCTTTTCCTAAACAAAGAAATTCAACCTAGAAGTATATTTATAATGCGTAGTATATAAATACATCAATTTCATTATACAAGCGAAATTGTTTATTGTTCATCTCGAATATATTTATATATAGCTTTTTTTTAATATTATATTTGGAACAACTTATAAAGTTTGACGTGTATTTTTGCTGTACCATCTATTTGTAATCATTCTGATGTAAGATGATAAGTTCTAAATCCTATTTTTTATTTATAATTAAAAGAATAAGTTTCTCTTTAAAGAGATTCGTTTATTTAAATAAACTTTTTTGTTTTAATCTCTTTATTCAATAAAATTCAGATATAGTAATAACTTGATAAGATAAGTGAGAATACTAAATGCATAATAATTTTTCTCAAATAAGCCCTCAGCACCAATTATATCGAGAATTAACGTTTTTTAGTTAAGAATTAATCGCTAGCGATACGCATATTAACATCAGATAAGTTATTAATAAGACACAACAAAAAAGTGCAAAGAACAATTAATGCAAGGAACTAACTTATTGTATTACAATTGCACTCGTATCTCCAGGTGTCTGAGAAATCATGTTATGTTTATTCATGATTATATATTTAAGAATGAAATGTAAAGCTTACATTAGAGCATTTACAATTGTGCAAAGAATAATTTTCACTGGTTTTAATTTTAATTAACATTCTTCGATTATACAGTATGATCATACTGAAACTTTAAGTTGCGGACATTATAAAAGTTTTTAAATATAAAATTCAAAAAATTTTAAACAAATATTTTTAAACAAAATTTTATACAAAATAACAAAATCTTATACAAATATAAAATGTAAAATTAACAATAAGAAACATAAGTAGCTGATAAATCATACGTCATTAGTCTAAATAACATACGGAACTCTTTGGATTTTATAATGATGTCATAATGTTTATCTTCATATTATATCAAGATATATAGTATATGTTGCGTGACCCTTTCAATCAAAACTGTCAGAATTATTGTATTGAGTATTATAGTTGACAAAATTTACGATTGTAATAATGAGCGAAAATATAGGTTTTATGACATAGGCAAAAAAAAAGCGCTTAAAGAAATATAAAGATTAAAAGCATAAAGCATGAAGGAAGGGTCAGAACAACATCATTATTATATCGTGAACGAGTTAAATCACAATTTTGATGTGAAAACATTTATATTTTTAAATGACCTTTTCTCAAACCTTTTTACTTTATTATTTTAAATTAACCTTTTACTGTGAACAAATTCCGAATGAACAAACGAATAATTAAAGCATATTTGTAGTTAATTTTTACAAAAACTGAAAATATAACATAAATTCCGATTGTATTAATGTACAAAATTTATAAAATTAATTTTATTTATAAAAATTTGAATTTTTTTACTCTATTTATTATTTTTTTTAACATTTCAAGAGCCGAATTTGAATTATTCGTTTTTTTTTTAATTGAAACTTTCTATATTTTTTATATTCTTTATCAATTTATAGAATTGAAAAATATATTTACAAATTTGCACATAAATATTATTTGCATATAAATATAAAGCACTAAGATCTCCTTTGATCAAAAATAGAAGTTTTTCTATTATTATTTGATTTATTCTCTCATCATCTAATTTTCAGTTATAAATTCTTTAAAAATAAAGTTCCCATAAATTGTACTGGGATTGATGCATTATACCAACTATAGTTCATTGAAATTTATGTTTGAAACGTATATTCTTTTTTTTTTTAGAGACGATTTATAGAGATGAAAATAAATCAGTACAAAAAATCCATTGATCTCATAAATATAATTGTCACAGAATTTTCTTAAAAATGGACTAAAAAGGAAATAATCGCACATAAATACAAGGTCGTGAACCTTAATTTAATAGCATTTGCAAATTTTGCCTTTTAAAAGAATATTTATGTCTTTTTTAAGTATATTTATGGTTCTTCCTATTATTACTACATTCATAAAATCGTTACCAAGGCTTTCCTCTTTATAGGTCCCATAACGGTCCCTTACGAAAAAACTGAATATACCTGATGTTAAAAGTAGATCACACACACACACACACACACACACACGCGCGCGCGCGCGCGCGCACACACACACACACACACATACATATATAT
>NW_017305288.1:1526401-1527692 GCF_001594115.1 Trachymyrmex septentrionalis
ATATATATATATATATATATATAGTAACATCAAAAGAGAACACACACACGTAAAAAAAAATCAATATGATCATATATAAATATTAAAAATAACGATTTAAAGTGTAAATTAACTTAAGACGAGCTTACCAAATCTTCGTAGAAACGATTTAAGGATGAAAAGATATTGATAAAAATAATCTTAAACTATATGTAATATATGTAAATAATAATATACATACACTTACTCAGTATATGTATTGATAAGCTTTTGTAACTTACTTCTTAGATGTCCACAAAAGCAATTTAAATAAATATGCATCCGTACAGGTGTATATGTATATAAAGAGATCTATTAATAAACTACAAGCATATCTAAGCGAAGCGATCGTTTCTCATCGTGATTGAGAAAAACTTTATTATTCCGCAATCATAGTTTCTTTGCAAGAAAATACTGCAAGTGACCTCGACTTTGGTTGCAACAATCATGCAGTATTATTGCGCTCTACGGAGCAATTACGATTAATTTTATACCTGCTCTATGTGAAGATGAAATATATCTATAAATAATATTGTAAAATCAATTGACGTAGACAATTCACATTTATAATAAGAAGTTACTTATTATTCTGTTATTCGAATTTATTAAAATATACAAAAGTGTCTTTGTGATAAGTAAATTTTAGAACGGTTCTAGATTTTAATTAGAAATTAGCTTTTTATTTAAATTTAATTTAAATTTAATTTATAAACAACAAATGCTTTAATCAATTAAATTTTTCTTTGGATTATCCAAAAGCACATAAATCCTTATGACAAATCTAATTATGAGCATTAATTATTTGAATTAAAATAAAAATTAATTCGCAAGATAAACTATCAAAATATTATATCCTTCAAAGTATATTTGAATATAAAATGAGCAGTTAATTTCACTTAAATTTTATATTTTAATTTTTTTAGAATTTTACATTAAAATGCCAAGATAACACTAATATTGACTATTAAAAGATTGTAAAAAAATATTGAAAAGAGATATCAGTTTATGGTTCAAATCAAGATAAAAAGTTCTGTAAACGACAGTTTTTTTTTTTTTTAACAAATACAAATGTAACAACAAATGAAAGCTTTCAGCTTTCTTTGCCGAATGTCAGAAAGATTTCATTCCGTATCATTAGAGAGCTCTTGCATAGACGCACTGTAGCATTGTTAAGTGAAAAAAAAAAGAAGCGATACGGATTGAAGTCCAACGTCGACAGTATGTATCGGCGTGATACGGTCGAAATTGCATATCGCATCTGTGACACCATAGG
>NW_017305288.1:1527792-1529455 GCF_001594115.1 Trachymyrmex septentrionalis
CTCTTGCATAGACGCACTGTAGCATTGTGAAAAAAAAAAGGAGCGATACGGATTGAAGTCCAACGTCGACAGTATGTATCGGCGTGATACGGTCGAAATTGCATATCGCATCTGTGACACCATAGGTCGTCTGCGTCTGTGGGAGAAATCGAAGGGAGAAGAGAGCCGGCGATCGTGGGATAGTGATGGTGGGGATACCGGCAGAAGGGGGAAGAACAAGCAACCCGAGAAGAGAATCCAGTAACCTAGTGCCTAGTCGCCTGGTGGTCTGCAAAAACAAAAGAGATGTACGTGCCACGTGCCCTAGGCGCCACCGATATCTTGCACCGGTACTCGCAACGATAATGCAAGTTTCTTCAAGTAGAACTTCGAGGAGAGGGTGGGATTGTAAATTACAATGCAAAGTTATTAATAATTGCCTACAATGGAAGACAAAAATAACAATGAATCAAAAGATGCGCAGTAAAAGAGCATCAGTAATAAAAATAATTATCTTTTGGGCTTATTAGTTTTTGCTAAAAGATTAAGGCAACCTGAATTTGTGAATTAATAATTGCCGGAAACTAATAATTACGGATAAATCAAATCTCATAAATATATTCTTGATCTATGAAAATATCTTAGATTCCACAGACAGATGACTTGGTGCGTCTTCGATAAAATAAGAATTGTATCATAATCCCGACATATCTACGTATAGGAAATATGTCTCTCATGTTTGATAAAATTCTGTTCATTCGTACATACAGTTTTCGTATAAATATCAAAGATCATCAAAATCTCTTTATTAAACTAACGATAAGTATATAATACATCAGATTTTAGAACAAAAAAAGGAATCGACAGTCTCTCGCTGTTCAGAACGATCAAAAAGGCAGCAGGGCAAAAGAAAGAGGGCGGAAAAAGAGCATCGCATTTAGAAATGACTCAATCATAGAAAGTCGAGAAGTCGTTCACGGACAGCGAAATAATTCTATTGCATTGTCCTTGAAGGCAGACACAAAGGAAGTGAAGGAGGTGACGGAACAAAAAGGGCTACCGCCAACGCTTGACAGCTTATTTCATATTCTTTATTTTTCTCGCACTTATCATTTTTGTCGTATAAAGGAAAAAAAAAAAAAAGAAAAACAAACAGCTACGATCTACCTACGATTCGCACGGGAGCGGAAGGAAAAATTAATTTAAGAGACAATTTTTGAAATTAAGAATCTCGTTACTATAACGCCGTGGATCTTAGTCGAGGTAACGTTCAGACATACGGCGACAATTGCGGCGAATCACGATTAATAATAGAAACTATTGACGCGCTCTTCCGAACGTGACCTCAAGTAACGAACTCTTATCGGCCTTACGGATCGTTGCGTTCCAATAGGGAAAGGTCACGGGGATCATGACGAGGAGAGAGAGAGAGAGAGAGAGAGAGAGAGAGAGAGAGAAAGAGAGAGATATGATACGGTAAGCCCGCCGTCGGACGCGCGGCGTCGATCGCAGTCGATCACGAGCGTCTCGGTTATCGAGGTGTCGATTTTCCTCGAGATAAAATGAGAGTACAAAAATATATATATATATTTATTTATATACTGTATATGTATATATATATCTCTTATCCCATTCTTCGCTTCTCCTTCAGTCCCGCTTGTCTCTCGCACACGCATTTGTACTA
>NW_017305288.1:1539950-1545583 GCF_001594115.1 Trachymyrmex septentrionalis
AAAAAAAAAAAAAAAGAAAAAAAAAAAGAAACACTCGCATCCTTCCCCGCGTGTGCATGCACGCATTTGTCTCTTTACTCGCTAAAGAAAACGCATCTCCGACTACCTCCTCCCGCTCATCATTCTCGTTTTCATACTCGCCATCCCCATAGCGGAACTCGGCGTTTTAACGAAAAAGAGTCGCGAGAGAAAGAGTCCCGAAATACTTAACAATGAAAAACAAGAATAATATTAATAATAATTGAATAAAGATGATAATAATAATAATAATAATAATAATAATAATACAATAAATTAATGATAAAAATAATAATGGTAAAAGATGATAATAAGAAAATTAAAATAATAAAATAATTAAGGAGTAAGAAATAAAGATAGAACGCGAACGTTTACCTATGTGCTACTCGATCGTTGTGGTAATTAAGAGAAATACGGTAACTCGTACACATATACGTTGATGAAGAACACGCGCTCCAGCTCGCGCAGAAACGCGGCTGAACGCTTCGGTCTATGTTTCTGCGTGTGCGCTCGTACGCGCTCGTACGTGCTCGTACGTGCTCGTGTGCGAGAGCGAGTTGCAATGAGCTCGCGCACCGAGCGAGTCGATGTATGCGAGGAATGCAAAGTACGCGGTCGTCGTGGTTCGAAACGCGTGAATCGTGCATTACGACATAGCCGACGGAAAGAAGTTATGTGTAACAATGCGCGACCGGTGTGTATGCACTGCGATCGCTTCCTGATAATAATTGCAAAGGGAGCCTGATCGATTTCGCACGAAATCCCGAAGGACATTGCCATATGTCGCACGAGCGCGAACGATCAGTTTATCGGACTTTCATGTATCTTTCGTGTAAACGGTGATTTCCGCGCGCGCGGACATTACTTTATTGGAATTTCTTCGATCTCGAAGAAAACCATCGCTTTCAAATTCATTACAAAACCATGAACAACGATGAGCTTTGTTAAAAGAAAAAAAAAATACATTAAAATTTTGAAAATTGATCCAGAAGTAAATTTTTTTATAAAAAAAAAATGATACGCTACATTTATCGCAGTTTCTTAATTTTTAGTTTTAAGTATGTTGTAATGCAATCTAATACTTGGGGGGAAAGCTAAAAAGTTTAACTGGAAATTCTCAGTGGCTGTTAACGATCTTGTCTATTAAATCGATAAAATAATATACTTAAAAATAATATACTTAAAAATCTCGACACTCTTATTTGTTAATTTTTCGGAAATTTTCTCAAACTTGCCGTGAATTAATTTTTTATTTTTCAAGCGCAGTATATGTAACATTAAAAATCACTTGAACGTAAAACTTTATATAAATAAAATGAAAATTGAGTTTATTTACGATAGCAAAATGATTTATAATACCTCGTCTAAATTTATATCTGCACATTAACTGTACCATTCTCAGTAGTTTATATAACGTGAATACTAAAGAGCCACGCCAAGAGAAGAAACTGGAATTTTCTAAACAATCTGCTCTTTTTTATTTCTGTTTCTCTAATCCATATGCTCGAAGATATCATCGACATTCGAAGCGACAGAAAAAAGATACAGTAACAGTGATCATAGGTCTGTTTTCTGTGGATGAACCAGTGTACACTTTTTAACTTAATTTAAAGTGAAATAGGTACATGTTTGATATTTGTCGAGAAAGAGGACTTCTAGTGCAATCTAGTGCAGGAACAGAAAACATACCACATAGTTGTGACAACGTTGATAGTGTAGCGATAACGGTAACAGCGCGATGTTGCGCGCGCAAGTGTCTCGAGCAGTTGGTAGACAGTTCAAGTAGCGATTAATAATAGCAACAGCAATGATAATGAAGATAAGTCGGTATCGGACAGTAAGAAACATTTTTTTCGGCTATAACCGAAGTGTCGTTCTTCTCGTGACAGTCGCGTTTCACTGCGTTTCCACGTAGCCACCGTGTCTTAACGTGCGATATAAATTTAAAAAAAAAATTGCATCTTATCGGGGTCATTATATCGGCAGTGTACAGCGAATCACGGAACATTCGTGATATCACGAATATCAAAGAAACGAACACAATCCCTTCCGGGTGTCCGCATTTTTCGCCCTCGAGAGTCGCGGCACGTGTCTTTGCGAGAGATAGTGATGAAGAAGGAGATGGAACGACTAGGTGGCGAATTTCCATGGCAGTGTAAAGTTTCTAATCCTTCCATTCTCGAGCAGACTCCGTTGTCCTCGTCATCGGAGATGAGAACAATGAAATTACTCGACGGCAGTGGTGTCGTTGCTGGTTGATTCCTGAAACAGCCAATAAAAATGACTCTATTATATATAGACTCTACTCAAGACTCATTAATAATGCAGGATTAGATTGTACGTAACGAGATATACATATTATAAATAGATTGATATTAGCATGGCGATTAGCATTTGTACGGGATTATGTCAGTAATTTGCTTATCATCTTCTACCTATACTATATATAAATAAGTCGTAATAATAGCATAATATATTTCAGCAACAAAGTTTTAATTTTTATCTTTCAATGTATCCGGTCGAGGTAACGTAACATCGATAAATTATGATATATTAGTATCCTGCGTATCGATTTGTCGAGCGGGTAGGAGTAATTAAAAGTATGACAGAGTGACTAGTGCGTTCGCGGAGGGCGCAGTGTAATACAAAAGGTGAAGTGGATGTATGCCGGAATGGCAGGGGGAGAAACGAGCGGCGGGATATCCTGATCTCAGCGAAGGCCGCCTAGTGCGTTTCTAGGTGGGCAAAAACTGCATAGGAAACCACGCCCTGGTAAACCACGATCGTGTATCCTCAGGGACAATTTGCGAGACAACAGCGCAGCGTCGCATCGATTGCGCGAGATGCGCTTCTAAAAAGACGTGCAAGAATCGGAAACTTACCCTTCCTAATTTATATTCGCGCGTGTCCACGCGCTCTTCCTTATACAGCGCAGCCTCTCGTGTTCGAGAGCACGCGCTCGAAACGGAGATACAACGCTATGGAAGCGCGATGGAGAGTGTGTAGTAACAAGCACGCGATTTAGCCGGTTCGCATGCGGCGCGATAAGTGGATTGAAATGCGCGGACGCGCCGCGCCGCGCCGCTGCACGCGTGTACGTGAAACAGCGTGTACATGTGTACGAAGACGTGAAACAGACGGCCCGAGTGACCCGCTGGCTACCTATATCCTGTCTACTTGAGGCCGACTACCTTCCCACCAACAACCTACCTGTCTACGCCTGTATGCACTCGCTAGGTGGATAGGCGCGCTTTATCGCTAATCGATATAATATATCTTCCGGCTGGTAGACTACCAGCGAGTATAATATGCGCGCTCGCGCGCGTCCGACGGCCTTCGTGACGATTTCGCCGAGGTCATTTTATTCGCTCGATCCTTCTTTTATTCTGCGCCTCGTTACGGAGGAGTAAAAGATAATTCGAGGAACGGTAAGGTAAAGTCGAGAACTATCGTTATTGCATTGCACGACGTGTCGCGACAAGTCGTTGTAGGAAAATCGTGCAGCTACGGTAAAAGTAAATCAATACGGGACAAATTGTACGAGGAATAATTTCAATCAACAATCTGTATCAATCCATATACTGTATAGTTTACGTAGATTTTCGTAAAACATTAAATTTTTTTTTTTTTTTTTTTGGAAAATCTATGTATGCATCAAAGGATATTGAATTAAGATGATAAAAGTAAAGAAATTTTATCTTCTTCTCCCTCGAAAAGTTTGAAAAAGTTATTTTATTGAAATTATTTATGATCGCTTCTCAAGTATTTTGCAATAAAGTAGGGAAAACGCGTTTCTCTTAGCGTCTCGCTTGGTCTCTCGCTGAAAGTCTTTAAAGAATATTTCTGAGACTTCAACCGAGTCACTACTCGGCCCCGGCTCAAAAGAGGACGTCAGTCGTCTAAAGTAGACATGTCGAACTATCGTCGTGGCAAGAAACGGTTATTCGAGAGCGAAGGGTTTCACTTACACTTTCCAACTGAGTTATTTCTGGGCCAAGTTCGACCGAAAATGTGTCGTACAACCTCAGTTTGCTCAGGAGAAAGCACTCTCAGAAGAAACCGTGGCGGCGGCCGCGGCCGCGGCAGCAACGGCGAGTTAGTGAGACCTAGGCCAAGATCAGCTAACGTGAAGAAAGAGAAAATAAGGGGAAGCGCAGGTACGATCACTCCCTCTCCCCTCTTGCACTCGCGCGTGCACGCGTGCGAGGGAGGGTCCAAGGCGGGCAAGAGAGGGACGGAACGAATGGCCAGGCTTGGATCCGTCGGAAAAATAAAACTAGGCAGACCAGAGCGGAGTCCGTTAGACCGCCTCCTCCGTACTCTCTCTTTTTCCCTTTACGTTCTCTTCTCCCTGGGCGAGAGCGAGAGATAGATCACGGTCTGTACACGCATACACGCGTCCACACGTGCACACGCGTATACGTGTGCACGTTGACGTGGAGAGAGAAAAGAAAGAGAGAAAAAAACTTAACCTAAGGCACGAGAGGAGTCCGTGGCTTCGGGCATGGCGCTGCTGCAGTTTGCCCCTGAACTTGGTTCTCGGACTCGCCCGACTCAATGTTGACCTACTTTCCTGGCTTTACTTCTACCCATGCTGCACCCGCCGGGTGCACTCACTGTGAGCTGTGAGTGCTCCGCGCACTGATTTTCTCGCATCGCGGTCTAGACTATTCGATTGCATTTCACTGCCCTAGATATCAGCGGTATCTATAGATATCAGTTCACTCGTGTGATGCGAATAATTCTGCGATTGTCGCAAGACGATTCTCTATACTTTCAATTCTATCCTCTAGAAAGCATTTGTGGGTGAGCACACCTCGTGAACAATGAATTTTTCGAAAC
The DNA here is from genome assembly GCF_001594115.1 of Trachymyrmex septentrionalis. Lineage (NCBI taxonomy): Eukaryota > Metazoa > Arthropoda > Insecta > Hymenoptera > Formicidae > Trachymyrmex > Trachymyrmex septentrionalis. Next base: position 1,544,811 of record NW_017305288.1, read on the forward strand.
GTGAGGATAATACATACTTCTATTGTAGTTATCCTTGATTATCGCTCCTGCAAAATTTCTCGATCGAGCGGAATTAAGCTCGAGCGCAAACACATGACTGGCGCGTGTCGGTTCATAGGGGCGACATCCGTTATCTCACCGCGTTATTCTTGCATGCAGTCGTGATAAATACGACACGGACGTGAGACACGTCGTCTATCACAGGGTCGCCTAGACGGTCGTGTCAGACTCGTCGGATTAGACGTGGCAATGTACAAGTACCAAGATAATCGTTAGTTTATATAACAAGTCATTTCCCGCGGCCACGTGATTTTCTCGTCAAGGCGATCCGCTCACCATCACCATCACCAACGCCGACGGCGCGGCGGGCGCTTCTATCACCATAGACCGTCGCGTCGCGTCGCGTCGCGTCGCGTCGCGTCGCGTCGCGTCGTGCGCTACCGCACGCGAGTACAATTTCTCACAGGACGGTATATCTCAGTTAGAATTCCCACATGGGAATGTCGTCATGATTGGCCCATTTTTATCTGCAGATACGTAGTCATGGACCATAAATATATGAGTGTGTCAATTATCGCACCAAGGATCACTGTAATCGTCAAGGAAGTACGTCGTGATTGCTTTTTTCCAAGAGCGGCATTAGTGCTCTTGGTCATTTATAATAAGATGTCACCCATAATTTTCTAAAGATATTAGTTATTCTTTCTTTCTCTCGAATATCATTAAATATCATTAAATACTATAAATATTAATAACACATACTAACAATATTG
>NW_017305288.1:1545683-1546639 GCF_001594115.1 Trachymyrmex septentrionalis
CCTTTCTCTCGAATATCATTAAATACTATAAATATTAATAACACATACTAACAATATTGAACAACCTAATTCAATTTGTGCGTAAGAAACGTGATAAAATTATTTTGCATCTACTTCGATATCGACTGAAGTTATCTCATTTATATAACGTCATTTATAAAACTTAATGTTTAAATAAATATTTATTGTGATGACAAAAGTATGTATGTGTTCTAGGAGTTGTCGACAATGTTCAGTATAAGTGTTTATAATATTAAAAATTCGTAATATGTACTTCTAAGTAAAATTACAGGAAATTCACATATCATACCAAAAACCAAAACTAACGTAAGACAAACGTAATTACTAATTATATCAGACAAGATTTCTTAAATAAAAAAAAATTAGTTTATGTCTAATATCTCTCTGTCTATTTATGATATACAATATATTAATTTTTATATATCAATAAATTAGTTATTTAATCTTTGTATATCTCTCGTATTCTGAAAATCTTAGTTACCGAAGTTTTTTATAATAGATTGGAAACATCATTGATCAACACATAGATCAATTAAAGAGGCATAAAGTTCAGCGATGCTTCGCCGTTTGTCTTGGAGGGTATAAAGCCGATTTCGCGGACTTTGTCTTCGTAGGTGTTGTGAGAGACCGATGCATTCCATAGAACGCCGGTAATGGAACGCTAAAGAAGCTGCTCGAGACCCGTGCGAGAACGAGTTAAAGAGAGAGGAAGAGAAAAAGAGAGATGGAGAAAGAGGCAGGAGCAAAGAGAATGAAAGAGAGAGAGAGAGAGAAGAGAGAGAAGAGAGGAGAGAAAAGAGAGGAGAGGAGAGGAGAGAGAGGAGAGAGAGAGGAGAGAGAGGAGAGAGAGAGGAGAGAGAGAGGAGAGAGAGAGGGGAGAGAGAGAGGAGAGAGAGGGAGAGAGAGAGAAAGAGAGAGAGAGAGAGAGAGAGAGA
>NW_017305288.1:1547007-1551198 GCF_001594115.1 Trachymyrmex septentrionalis
GAAGATAAAGGTGCGCGAGGGTGTGAAGGAAAAAACAGGACGAGAAGAAGAAAGAGACAGATAGACATGGAGAGAAAGAGTCGAAGCAAAGGTGGTCTTACCGCCGTAAATGCCACTGGTTGGCATTATGCCGCTTGCTTGGTCAGACCTTCGATGCATCGAACACATCCTAAGATGCCGGCCGATGATGAGTGCCTAGTATAATCGTGATATCGTTCTTTCATATCGGATGCTCGGAGGGAATTTCGTGTTGCACGAGCTACAACGACGGCCCTGGCCCATTTACTCTTAGGCTCAAGTCGTTAGCTAGAAGTCGTCGCTTCATGCGATGCAGACGATATTGGCCTTTCGGAAATTTTTTTGCGCCCGCTCGGCGCTCGCTCACTCGCGGATGGTTAAGTACGACGCGTGAGTTGAGCTCGTGCGCTCGCTCGAGAAAGGTCGGCGGTTATCGTACGAGAAGAGATTCCTTTATCGCGTGAATAGCACACTTGGAGCCGAACGTGATGTCGGCTGTCGCGAATATATACCGAGATCGACGATATAAACGATGATGCAACAGGATCGAACGAAGATAAATCCGACATCGTTGTGTCGTTCTATAGCGACACAATTTTCCTCGATCTCCGTCACGGATCGTCGATCTTTGCTAGGTGGAGAATGTTATAATCGACTCAATGGCGAATACGATAGCGCAAGGTTGAGCATTATGCGCGACGTAAGTACGAAGTGATATCGTTATGAGTGAGAAGGAAACGCAGGGAGCATTTTCGAGAGTCGATTAAACGCGGTGAACTGCGAAGAAAACCGGGGAGAATCTGAAGAATGTTGAATTAAGAACCTCTGCTGCCCCGGTTCGGTTCGGTTCGGTTCGGTTCGGTGTGGCTCTGGCTCATCGAGCGTAATCTTGGCTAGGACAGCGCCTGATCGCGTGTTATTCCAGCTAACTATATGACTATAAACGGCTACGCGCAGCGTATACCCCCGGCGTATATCCCATAGGAGTAGACAAGTCCGAGCAGTAGATACCTCGTAAGGTGAACGAACCTCCGAATCTCCTGGACATGAGAAAAAAGAAAGAGAACCGCCGAAAAAAGAGGCGACCACAGCGGGAGAGGATGGAGTAGGTAACAAGGAGGAAGAGGAGGCGAGGCAGAGATGACGGAGAAAGAGGAGAAAGAGAAGGAGGAGGAGAAGGAGGAAGAGGAGGAGGAGGAGGAGGAGGTGTTGGAGGAGAAGGATGATCGTGGATGCTCGCTATAGAAAGAGATAAGGTGATTGGAAGGGGACGACCGACGACGAGAGCAGTCGACGTCTACGATCGTAATGCCGCGCGATCTCCAGATCTCCTCTCGCGGCGTCTCGCGCCTCGCCGGCCTGATCGCTTCGTGTCGTGTCGTAGTAACGCATCTTTATGTATTATCCGTACTGTAGCCCGAGATGTTCCGCTAAACTGATAATATTGCTCAGCAATCTCGTTCAGCACGGTAAACGAGAATATCGTGACTTAACGCGCCCACCCCGACGTTAATTGCCATCGAGTCGATTTATCCTATTATCGCGGCAGTTTATGCTGCAATGCCGGCCGTTGAATGCTGACCAGCATCCCAGTATACAACGGCGTTTTTCATATACGTGATAATGTTGCCGGGCAAGTCGACCACGTGTCGGACACGTGCGACGATGCTTATCGGATTATTCGAAGGAAGTATTGCTCCGAAGAGAGAACTGCCAAGCTCATCAGAGATTAATATATTCAAAGGAATGTGATGAGATGCCGCAATATTTTTATAAATATATGTAATATAGATATATAATAAGGAATAACCATATCTAAATATATGTATAAAGAACTTGGAGAAGATATTAAGAATGAATAATTTTTTTAATTCGATTTTAAAGCGTTCACGTTTCATTTTGTCGTATTATCATCACACATTTATCACACGTTTCTTCAAACGTTGATTGACAAAGAATTAATTGATCCGTCGAAAGGAAGGTATAGAAGAGCACGAATTGACTGTCTGTTCATATCAAACGTAAAATCCATTTTAATTTTTCATTCTGCTCATCGAGGAAAGTTCGTACAAATATACGTAGCTGCCGAGACTGCCATCTTCAGTCTGTGTCCGACCACGTCCACCAAATTCAAATACGATAATGTCATTGTTATGCGTGATGTGTTGCTCGCGCAGAAGTCTGCCTGCCAAAATCCGCGAGCCTGCCTGCCTGCCTGCCTGCCTGCCTGGGTTCGATAGCATTACGGCGCCTTGTTCTAAAACCACGATCGCGCGATGTGTCACGATCGCGGAACGAGGAGTACGATTCGGTACGCCTATTACTGCGGGAGGAGCGACGTAAGAGGGAGGAAGAAAGACGGTGCGGCGGTGCGACACGGGAAGAGAAACCGCGGCGCGCGTTCGAGTAAGAGAGAAACGAAAGAATGTGCGAGTACGTGCGAGAGTAAGAGAGAGACGATTGGCATGCAGGTCGCGCGGTATGTTGTCCTAGGTCACGCGTGATCTCTCTCTCTCTCCTTCCATCTCTCCCTCTCTCTCTCTCTCTCTCTCTCTCCTGTCATTCTATCCCCATTCTTCTTTCCTCTTTTACTCTCTCATCTCGGTATTTCTATACAGCAACAGCAACAGCAGCAGCAGCAGCAGCAGCAGCAGCAGCAACAGCAGCAGCAGCAGCAGCAGCAGGAACAGCAACAGCAGCATTTGTACATTCTATCTTCGTAGTTTCTATTTGTCTATTATTCTGGTAATAAGATCGTACGGCGAAGCAAACATTATGATGGCGAATAAACGGAAGCGGTTCGAAATTACAACCGGCGACGGCGCCTCCGGTATACGCCGCATTAAGTAAAGGAATGAGGTTCCTCTCTCTCTCTCTCTCTCTCTCTCTCTCTCTCTCTCTCTCTCTCTCTCCCTCTCTCTCTCTCTCACTCTCTAGTGATGCGCACGACATTATTATGCAAGTTTACGCGAGTAACATAGATTATTTCAAGTTGATACGCGTTTGAGCATTCATGTCGATATTTCGATCGTATATACTCGTAATAATACGAGACATAACTCTCTATTCGTCTACGACTGTCTGTCATGTGCGCTTCGTCGATTGATTGTTCGTACAACAATTGTTACGCCACAATTGTAAATTCCTGATTAAAGGAAAGATAAAATACTATCCATTCTATATTTTCGGAAATATAACGCTTTACATCTATCTCGTAATGTGCAAATATTCGTCGAGTAATCACGGCAAATTGCCGCACTGTACACACCTCGCGCGAGAGCTAACGAACGGTTTGGGACGCACCCGGAAGAGGTTCATGTATGCGGGTCGCACAACCGCGCAGAAGAAAACTTTGAAGAATCTGCCCACGTCCGCTCCCGTTTGAGTCGAGATCGATCTTATTTTCCACGCAAAAATTCAACGCGATCCCCCCAAAATTCTCGTAGGGATCGCATTGATTCGTTCGCGAAGGGGGTAGAGGGGAAGGGGGGGGAGGAGGGAAGAAAATGATGGATCGTGGCATATCGCGACTTGTTTCCGCGAAACCTAGGGGATCCCTCGAAACGGTCATCGAGGAGGAAGAGGTATGGTAGCTGACCGAGCGGACTTGACTTGAGCGAACGGACGAGCGAAGGAACGATCGCTTATTCCTGACGAGGAGAGCACGATCGACAGTGTGTGCGCGCGAGCGAGACGGTGAATGCCCAAAACTCAGGTGGTGTCAATGAACTCGGCCATGTGAGGAGTCGGCCGGGGCCTCCTCCTCGGCTATACTCACTATATCGGGGTCTTGTCTTTCCCATGGGACCGAGACTAATTTCGTGACTTTGCGAAAGCGACGCGACGCGCGTACACGCCCGCGAATCGATAATGCCGAACGCGATCGATTTCTAGACCAATCTTTTCGAAATTCCTCTATTTTGCACGATTATATTCAGCGATATTCAGCGACACGTCATCACACGTATGACTGCACGCCGATACGCGAATATTTGCAATACACATATCGCTTCGATCGCGATTAGATATCGCGCAAGCGATTATTAAATAACTTATGCCAGATTATATCAATAATATTGAAAACTTGCTAACAGAATATGTTTTTTTTATTGTTAGCATTTATTTAAAACTTCGTTTAGTGGAAAGAAATTGCGAAAATTTATATATATATAT
>NW_017305288.1:1551298-1564121 GCF_001594115.1 Trachymyrmex septentrionalis
AATATATCGACAAATGGAAAGGATAAATGGAAAGAGAAAAATTCTAGTAGATTTCTTGGTTAGACAATTGCAATTAGGCTACAGCTCGTCTAATTATATGCCGGAAGATATTCGGGTCTATGTGCTGGAGGTAATGGCGAGGTGAATGGTCTAGACTGACTCCCAGAGGGGCACCTGCTTGCAACCGCGACAAGAAAACCGGGTAGAAAGGATAAAACACGTATCTACGTGAGATAGTCGCCTCGTATACTCTTAATGTCAAGCCTTACGTTTGTCAAAATTAGACAATTAGTAGTACTTCTTACGGGATTCTATCGTAAAGATCTTCCATCTCATCGATCATGATCAGATCGCGACGCAACCAACGGGTTGCAAGCAAACCAAAGCGTTAGATGTCGATATGGAATGATGTGACGTAATATGTTAAAGAATCAAGCGGTCCCACGTCACGTGACGTCTCATCCTGCTCTGTTCCCCCTGGCGTTCCTTTTAACTGGCTCCCTTCTCCTTTCGGATCTTCGTTGGTTATGCGCGGGTCATCTTTGAAGAAGTCTTTCTCCCTTCTTTTGCAACCTCGACGCGATCACGGTTACGTCGGAAATGGCAAGAAGAGAAGGTAAATAGGAGTGAGAAGGACGAGGCTCGCAGAAGGTGGGAGAGGGTTGACCGCCGAAAGAGAACTTCGCGAGTAGTCGCGACTTGATCACGAGCTCGAGCGAAACACTACGGATTATGTAACCATGACGAACACGTGTGAGACTGGACAAATTGTACTGTCGTAATTAAAGCAAAATCTAATACAATCGAAACATATTGGTTTAACAATTGCAAGTAAATCATCGTGTATATGATCGTAATGATCTATCTTCGTTAACTAATATTAATAATTCTTATTAAATAATGCTAAGAAGCTTACCCTGTATGTAGGCAGATTCGGCATCTTCATTGACGTTCCACATTTGCGAGAAACGTCCGATGTCGTCCCTTGCGAATATGGATGCTCCATCTCAGTCTCCTCAAGTTGGAAGATGAGACTTCCTCTCGTCCTCTCACTTCTTCCATCATTGATAACATCGATCTACGAAGATGCTTCCTCCAAGTTTCGGAGGCTTTGATATCTTAATATTGTCCAGTCGGATCGAGACCCCTGGCAGCAGCCATGTCGCGACCTTGAAGCGCTCTCTCGAGTCTCCTTCCTACTTCCTCGATTCTTCTAGACCTTCCTTCACCTTCTCAATACTGACCGGTTGGATCGAGTCCAGCCATGTTGCACAATTTTAATTGAAAGTCAATCGAAAGCCTTCAGAAAGATATGGATATTATAAACGGTCTCGAGAAACGCAGTTATTCGACGCACTTCAGTACAGACCGGTGGGGTCCAATCCTCCTGCTGCCATGTCGACGATAATGATCTTCAGTAATACTGAAAGCGGAAGTATGTAGTTGCTCGATCGTGGAGAAAAACGTCTTCAGTAGAGACCGGTGGGGTCCAACTGCCGAGCCATATCTTCTTACTCGGCTCCCTTGGAAAACTAGCAGAGCGTTGCAGACACTTCTGACACTTCAAGTATCGTCTTCAGTTCTCGTGAAAAGTCGGCGACTCCTAAAATGTCCTGATTTATCGGAAAATCTTCAAAATCCCGATCCCGTCAAATGCCGAGTAACGGCACGCGAATAAAACGATTGTTGGTCCACAAAATGATCCACAGTTTCCAAGTGTGACAAATTGATCGGGACACGGTGAGTAATTCGCAAGGAATATATCGCGCGATCCGAAGACGACGATCGACCAAGTGGACGCTACCGGAAAAACTGAAGGGACCAGCAGCTATGTGTGCGTGACCGTGCCCCACAGAGCTCTGACAGCTCCACGGCGAGTGGCCTCGCTTAAGTCTCGGCTGGCCCCCACCTGTCTGACTAGGAGCAACGGCGATTGGCCGTTGCTGCCGGCTACAGCGGCAATTGGCACTTCGACCGAGCTTTCGGAAAATTTCCCCCGATATATCGTTCGGTTCGTAAGCCCAACCCCCACGTGTTTCGCACTGGGCCTCACTTGGGGAGAAAAGTGGGATTCAAAGGACAGACCGAAGGAAGGGAGAAACTCTTGAAAGAGAGAAGATACCGCGCATAAATCCAGATGAATTTTTCAAGTGAAAATTAGTCATCAATGGTAAATGAAGATTACTAGTTAGGCACGAGGTTATCGGAACATTTCAAGATTTGATGATGCCAATTATATATGAGATCTGTCTGGAAGAGAAACCGTTTTCTTCGAGTTACAAGTTAGTGGAATATATGGAATGTACAGAGTAGATTTAGAATTTCTTATAAAAGAACGACGTATAATTTAAGTAATATAAGCCTGACGTTTAATCGCTCCCAATTTTTGTAATTTAAACAAATTGGTTTATACTTGTTATTCAAATATTGCGTTGATATATTACATAAAAATGTTTTAAATTTTAAATATATTGCGTGCGTTGAAACTGTTTCATTATCAAAAGCGTTGGCGGAACTGCTACATCATCCTCTAACACTATTTCTAGCGTGGCATTAGGTAGTGGGATGGATTCATTGACCTTATGCGAAATCGATCGAGAAGTTATCATTTTAGAAACTAGAAAATTAACAATATTTCTATGCAATTTATATGATTGCACATACATACATATTATATATTTTCTACATTGATGTTTCACAAAGCAAGTAAAACTGACAATCTCGTAAAAATATGTTGTTACAGAATTATTAGTATTAGCATTATTACTGGCTGTAGTTAGAATTCTGAATTGTTATCAATAAATCCATGTTGTATTGACTCATGGCAAAAAGTGATAAATTGTATTCTTAATAGAAACACTAATGTTAATTCTAAAATGTTTTATGATAAAAAAAATTTCGGAAAATTAAAATCAAATGCTAAAATGTCGCATATTATTATTAAGCGGGTTAACAGCGTGGCTTACAGAAGTTACATTCTTTAAGAGGCAATAATTGCAACGATTGTCCTCATTGTTCATTCTTCAAATTTTGCCATTATATTCTAATGATATGAATTTGAATTCAATAAAATTAAAGTTTTAATAATTGTAAAAGTACCTAATTTATAATATATCATTTAAGTAGAAAAACTTGATAGGTAGGAAAACTCAATATCTCTTAATTTATAGAGTTTAGCGTGATAAGAATAATTGTTCTATGAGAAATTATTTTATTTTAAAAAGATATAAATAAATTACTTCAAAAATAATGTTATTCAGTTTTGTCGCTTTAATATGGATCGCACATGAAATTATTTATTTGGAAATTGCTAAAAGCAAGAAAAAAGTTAACATAATAAAACGAGATCAGTATTGCGATAAAATTTATAAAATAATCACAGTTGAAAAATAAATATTTATATATATATATTCATTAATATTAGAAAACGTGGATATGTTTATATTTTGAAAATATAGATAGAAGATTGATCAAAACTGTATTTTGATAAATGTTTTTTTTTTTTAATTTCCGCGGAAGAAAAACACGCAAGAAGAGTAACATCTTATGGGCGAAAGAATTCTGTTTTCCAGCATGATAATGTAAGCGTACTTTTTTATGCTTAACTTCAATTTAATCTAAATATGATCGAAAGAGTTTATCCGCGATATTAGTTTAATAAGCGTACTAACCGGTCCCGACGTCATTGCTCGCGCATCGCAAAATCGCTCGTTCGGGTGCCCGGTGTGGTATTTGAAACAAGGGGGACAACTTTAACGGAATAAACACGCTCCACTCTCCAGCGTCTCATCCACCGAAATTAATGTACGGTCCAGCTTATGGCTGTTTGGATACCTAGACATGCCGTACGCGACGGTACTTGTGCAGATTGTAGTTTGTCGTTCGTCGTCGCTCGCGGCTACGACTTCGTGTTACTGGGATAAAAGGTGAATGACTCGTTGCTACTTGGTACTCATCCCACCAACAGCATCCCGCTCTACGTTTGGAGGGGTAGCGCGTCCTTCTGCTATATACCCGTGCGCGGTAGAGAGGAATAAAATGAGAAAGAAAGAGAGGCGAGAAAAGATAGGTAGAAGAAGATCGAGAAAGGAAGAGAGAAAGAGGACGATAAGACGATCATAAATTACTTGATCATCCTCAAGGTTCGATTTGTCGGCCGCCTGCATCTCCTTGTTACACCGCGACGTCATTAAACCCACTTTTGAGAGGAAATATAGATCCACCAGTGTTCATACGTACAGTTCCTTCTTCGGTTTTTTTGTATCGATCGCATTTGGCTCGTGCGGTCGAATACGTGAATTAGCGTATTGTATTGTATTGTATTAATAAATAAAGTACAAATATATTTTCTTGCATCAATGTATGTACCACGAGTAAGTCTGGATGTTTCACATTCGTCATATACTTAATCAAAATTAACTTTCATCACTTCGATGAATGCGATAAATTTTCATAGAAAAATTATCAAGTTCAGTGCATACTTAATATCTACGATTGTAGACTTCACGTTGATGGATATATCAAAATATCAATAAATTGTATTAACAAGATAATTATAACCTCCATATGTTGTTATCCCATAATGTGTGTACGTCTTGTACATTATTGAAGATGTTACTAAGAATTATGTAAAGTTATCTATTAATAATCCGACATGTAATCAGATATATATGTACTTGTATTATATATATTATATTATTCTTGTATTATTTTATTAATATAAATATCAAGATAGGAAAGCGTATATAGTTAAGATCTGTGTACATATAATAAAAAACTTAACGATAATTGATATCTAATATATTTCGAAAGGTACATATACAATTGAATAATGATTAGTGTTATCGTCATCATTGTTCGTAATTCTGACATATTATATACTTCACACTGTCGATAACGACTATTTGATTAATATTTGATTTTTTGATGAAATTATTAATATTAAAATGTGCATTTGAATATCAATGACTATAATGAGACATTTTAAAAATAATGACTATCCGTTGAATTTACGACGAAGATGTCAGTAGCTAGCTCTTGCAGCAATTCAAACACCCTTTTTTTTCTACTGCGTTGTGCTTCTATATGCCAACGGCGATTGTGCAAGATACGAACCTGCCTACGTACCTATCGAGGTTTGCGCAACAGGCAACTTCGAAACGCTGTTCCGATGTAGATCTTCTCTTATAAGCACGCAACATCCATGAATTCAGCACAGTAAATTCAATCGATTTTATGTCCCAATAAAGATTTTCCAGGGTCGTCGTTTTTAATAAAATCTAATTTATCTAGTCTTTTGCGGATAGTAACTAAATATTTGTTTTCTGAAATATTTTTTTTATTTTATGGCCACGCTGGCCATAGATGATCCTTTTTTCTATGTATTACAGGTCTTTAAATAGTTGTTTTAAATAGTTGATTCGTGATATCTCAATCTTTCGGATTATTGACTTTTTCAAGATATAAAACAGACGTGGCTAAACAACTTTGAGTCTATTAGATTTTATGGAATAGAACCATTAGAATTACTAAAACGGACTGTAGTATTCAATTCTTTTTTAATGCTTGCATTGCTTTAAATTTAACAAACTTTATTACAGCACATTCATAGTATACAAATATGTTGTTAGTCTTGTTTGCATATATTCGATAAAAAGTGTTCTTATTTTATTTGATTAGATATATTATACGTTTAATAATTTACGATAATTTAATTCTTCAAAAAAGATATGTGATACATTGCCAAATGTAAATAGGAAGAAGTAATTAATTAAAAATAAATAATTTAAAATAATTTATTGTTTATATTTCGTCGACATCTTATTTATTTATTCTTTATCTATTTTCATCAGTTAAAGAAAGATTAAAATTAATAGATTTTTTTGGCAATTAATTTCAAGTCTACAAATACGGATGCTTTCAAGGTAAAGTGCGATGAGATTTCAGTATCCGACAATTTCCTTTAGTAGAGAAAACCAGTCTTTCATAGACATAGGTCTAATCAGGAAACGCAGCACCTTATCAGTGCGCAGCGGTAGAGGTTAAGAAACGACGATCTTAATCGTCAGCGCTGATCCTAGGTCGCCAAAGGACTCGGAAGCGCGTGGTGTCATCGTCACGCTAAGCTGTACCTCCAGCTTTGATCCACTAGCGGCTAGGAAAAAGTGAAAGATACTATGAGAGGAGGATGTGAAAGAAACAGAGCAAAGAATTGAAAGAGGGGGGAGAGGGGGGAGGGGCGGGGTAGGACAATGCCAAGAAAGGAAAGGAGATAGAGCGAGAGGAAACGAGGAAAAGGAGAGACGACGAGAAGAGGGTGATGTTGGTGGAAAGGTGCGAAGGCGAGGGAGGACAGAATGAACTGAGAATAGAAGAGAAAAGTGGGGAATATATAAAGAGGGAGACATAGGAAGAGAGGTAGAGGAAAAAGATAGGATAGAGAATGAACTAGAGTGCAAACGAGCAATTGAGAGACGGTGAGAGAGAAAGAGATAGAGAGGCAAAGACGCTCACTCGAGTTGTCGAGGCGATTGTGCCAATGTGCGTGGCAAAGTTTTGTGTCGGGTTCTCCCTGACCTAACCACTCCGCCTCTCCCGTCTCGAGTCGACTTGGTCGTGGCGCGTTCCGACTAGTCGACTATTTCCTAAGGACTGTCTCGTACAATGGCATAATATTTGCATCGTAAATCATGGATGTTGTCGTGGACGGAGGTGCAAAGATTCTGGTCGAGTTCTTGGCCGAAAAGAACGATTCGGAGACGAGACGCGTCATCCCAAGACGCGTCGTATTGTATCTCTTAAAGGCTTTCATATTGGCCCTCATAAAATTTGTTTATTTTACATGCGCGCGTATTATAGCGTACGTGCTTGATCCTTCGTAATCTTCGAATGAAGACGTCGCAACATCGAGGTGGTACACTCGACGACAGTTGCGTGTTTACGTTATCGCATGGCTCGCATTACTGGCGACGCGCCTTCTCATTGCTTTACTCCGCTTCATTCCCGTCTCGGGTTGAAACTCCCGCGAGAGCTCGCAGCCGCTGTCAGCGCGACGCAATGCACAGCCTCTAGGTCGGGCGTTCAACCCTGTTCCCGAGACGATCTCGTGTTCGCGAATGCTCAATCTTGATCGCAAATTTTGTTTGCTCATAACAAACGCGATTTAATATTTTTCGTTACCACTAGGTATATATCAATTCGTTAAATTTCGAGTAAAGCCAGAACAAATTTGAAATAATAGGCAAAATATGAAAGAAGAAAAAATTATTGATATCGTTTCTGCGGTGTTGCGTGTATAAATAATACAATACCAAAGGCGATTATTAATACCTTTTTCTTCTTTCGTACTTTACCTATTATTAAAAATTTATTCTAGTTATAAAATATATAACTACGTTCTTATAAAAGATAACGATGGTATGTGTATATGTACTCGTATATGCGCATGCACATGCGCGTGTGTGCTGATAAAACTTTGCAGCTATAATCGGGACTATTTGCAATAATGTGTAAATATAGCCGGTATAGATATTGTAAATTTACGACAGTTTTTAAATATGTTCAAGAGTGAAATGTTAACATGATGACTACCACATTTTATTTACCAATCGAAAATCTTAAAATCTTTTATAACGGTTATTAAGTAACAATGGATTCATTGCTTTATAGTATACACTCTTAATTCATACGAGTACACATCCTCAGCGTCTTCTATACTAGTAGTCTCTAGTTGCATAATCGTTGAGAGTAGGACATAGAGTGTAGAGCGTAGAGCAAATTACAAAAGTCTTTATCAATTAAAAAGGAGTTAATTGCAAATTTATCTTATTCAAAATGTGTCAGCAGCATTGACTAGTCGTCTTGAAATTCACGATATTCGATTAGTACAATATTAACTGACGACTGATCTGTTTGGACTAATTGATAACAATGAATTCTTTTATCTCAGAGATAAAAAAAAGCCGCTCGTACGATAGACCTCCTGTCTATCCACTTGAGAAGCCCGCTTCCCTTTCTCCGTTCTGCCTCTACCGCTTTCTTGCAAATCGCGATTCCAGCTGGATCACTGACCCGACAGTGCCCCACACTGCTCCTCCAATACGGGCGTACGAATTATCGCAGGACCGTGTAGTCCAGGGGAGCCTTACTGTTATGGGTGGCACGCGAGGTGTCTTACCTGGCCCAAAACGAACGGCATCTATCCAGCAACGTATATATAGAGGCAATCCACCAATTCGAAGTGCTATCTAAGCACCTTGAGCGATGGTGAATAAGTAGGTAGATGGGTAGGTAGGTAGGCAGAATAGATAGGTTGGTCGACTGCTTGCTCGTTAGGTTAGGTGCGTTGACCCTCTCGGCGTGTCCAACGTTCAACGAGAGATAGAAGAGAAATAGAAGTGTAGAAAGAAAGAGAGAGATAAAAAGCGGAAAAGAGATGTAGAGGGAAAAAGGGATGCAGAGAACGAGAGAGGGAATGATGCTTAAGACAGAGAGGAAAAAAGGTCGCCGATGGGATGTAGAGTTCGCGATCCCCTTCCGTCAATTCTTAAATTACTTAGCTAGGTATAGCCGAAAACTAACAGATCATTAAACTCGGTCTTCGAACGGATTTAGATTTACTGCAAGATTAGCACGTTCAAACTATTCATCGACGGAACATGATCGAGTTACGGCCAAGGTGAAAACCATCAATTTTTTTAGGTATATATTCGTAAAATATCTAAGTTAGATGTTTTATAAGTATATACTTGAAATAACCTCATAAATCCTTGAAAAAAACCTCATAAATATACTTAAGTTAGTAAGAAATAAATTTTTATTTTTGCTGCAAGAATAGTTTATGTTATTGAAAATTAAAATACTCCGATGAAAATGTTGATGCTTCTGTAGGACGAATCATTACGTTTTTTCGAGATGTGATTAAGAACACAGTTATTCGTAGATTCTGTATCATCGTACATGATTATCGAAAGTAATCGGCCGCTAAACGAAAATAATTCAATCGATTAGTCGATTAAATCAATCGATTAAATATAAATTTCACGGGAGAAATCGCACTTTCTAAGAATTTCTTGTTTCTAACTATAAATTGTTCACAACTTATTAATTATTTAGTAACATTAATAACATTAATTACAAAATTATTTTCTATATATTATTTACACATGATAATACCTATTATTATTAAAAGATATAAATAGTCATACCGTTAATTATTATAATAATACCGATTCTCTAAAAATTGTAAAACTTTTATTTCAAGTATATCTATTAATAATAAAAAAAAAATAACATACAATTTTACATAATTCTATACTTAAAAACTATGTGTGCTCCTGTTATTGCTAAAATTACTTTCTCTTTTAAGTTTTCCAAAAAGTTACAAGGAAGACCGAACTTTGCGCAAATGGCTAACGACATTTTCAAAGGAAGGCCCAATAACATTCGCAAAGGAGAAACTTGCGTTATCGCACGTCACGATAAAAGAAACTCGGTACATATCCGGAGCTCGGATCATTTTTAACAGCTTTAGTGCACTCTCACGGTTCTCTCTTACTTTCCCTGTAGAAAAAAAGAAATAGAGGGAGAACTACCTTTCTCGTCGGGGAAAGTGAAATCAGTCACCTGCACGTCTGCACGCGTGCTCATCTTGTTCGCTACTCTTACTTGTCGCGTAAATCAGAGGGACGATCGCCCAATGCTACTATTAATAATGCAACACGTTAATTTAGCTACGTATATATAATAGAGAAATAAAAGAGATAAAGGAAGCACATCGCGTGTATAAAACCGAGTAATCATATATCCATTTTGGGATCTTCTCTTCTTAACTTTTTGATGGAAAAAAGTGTTGATATTAATTATTCTCTCGTATACATTTATTTTAAACAGTCAATATGTAGAATGTTAATATGTAGGGGGCACATGAAATGTAATATACATTTATTATACATTTATTAATTGTACAATTTGCAGACTTTGAGATATTTTCAAATTTTAGATCGCTCATAACCCTTCTAAGCAAAATTCGCAAATGTTATATGCATTTACATTTAACAAATGGAGTAAGTCGAACATGCTTTCACTGTTACCTTTAGTCGCGTGGATCGCTTTCACGTTGCATGTATCAGTGCACGTACGTATCGTTCTAACGCGTGATCGATACGCGACTCGAATCTCGATCAAGAAATACGCGTGCGATGTAGGGTATGTAAGCGTGCATAGCATCGACAAAAGGGAATCGCGATTCGCAACAATAAAGATACTGATTATGCGAGAGTGAAAGAAACGAAAGTCTATGATGCGACCTAGGTTAAACAAAACAGAAACAATTAGGCTTGTGAAAAGTAGGTGCAATGATCGACTTGCAAAAGATTTTCGATTACCTTTCCAAATCTGCTTTGAAGACAAAGAATTAAAAGAATTTTTGAATGACAGTATGACAGAAAGATACGAAGAGAAAAGTAGTTTGTCATTAAAGCACAACACTTTCCAGACGAAAATATAGGTGAGTTAAAAGGTCTTATCTTATATTCAGGAATTTATTCTTTATCGCCCTCATTTGCGTACATTGATTTTATAATTTTATGATTAAACATATATTACTTCAAAAAGAAATAAAGATATAGTAGCAGTCACTGGTTTTACGAAACTGGCACAGTGTCAAGCGAGTAGGGCATTAGTAGACATAAAAATTGGGCATTACTCGAGCAATAGTAGGCATTGGCATACACAATTTTGGTCAGCGGTTTATCCCTCAGTGTCAAAGTATCAGTCGTGGACAAATTAATACCAACATCGAAAAGCTAGGAGTAAAGGATTCTCTCTCTCTCTCTCTCTCTCTCTCTCTCTCCCCCCTCTTTTTCTCTCTTTTTTTTTCTCTTTCTACTTTTCCTCATTTCTCCTTTTACCTTCACAAACGATAAGCTGAGCAATTATTTCACACGATATACACTACCGGTTGACTTTCACGAGGCTTTCTTTTTTAGCGATCAACTTGCAATGCAATTCTACAGATAACGTGCACGAATATGCGGCCATGCACACATTGACTATCAGAAGAGAAACGCAACATGATTATCGCGACATTTGCAATTTCCTGTGGACAAATGAAAGTTGCACGCTATTTCTTTGTATTCTATATTCACGATCTCACGATAAGTCACATTGGCCAGCTGATTATACATATATTTCTTTTTAGATCAAAACTATGATATGTATTCAACATTAAACATCTTTACAACAAGAGATAATCTAGAGATTTTGTTCAATTAAAACCCACTGAAAGTTAAACAAGTAACAATATACATAATGCGTGTTATCATCCGTATTGCGTACAATATCTCGAATATCACTCGACGGTCAGTCGATATTAAGGTGGCTGGTTCTACACGTTTACTTCCTGTTTCTTCTCTTGTCGCCAAGGACTGACTCTGAATTCAGTGACAAGTTCATACCTCAAAAGAATTGTACCGGCCGGTTACACAACATCTGCTTACGTTGCACGAGCGTGCGTGGGTGGTAATAGTATTCGTGAAATACTTTCTCATTCTTAAAACCAGCAGCCGGCTTCCATTTTACGCGAGCAACGCGACGATCAGCGATGTCGTTGCTGCGTAAACGACGAATTCGTGGTGCATACAGGTGCACATCCTGTGGGCTATGCCGATTCTCCGATTCGCTGAAAATTCGCGTGAAAATTGCGGGTGGCGAGAAGGTCAATTGTTTCGTTACGTGTCAAAAGACAAGCTGGGCAGGGATCCCATCACCTCAAGAAGGAAGACACGGTACTCTCGGTAAGTAACTCTCGAATTCGCGGAGTCACGAAAATGATATTCAGCTGTACGTTTCGACAGACGCAAGACGGTGAGTGTCGTTAACCTCCCGCGCAGTTTCGGTCGGAAGCGGCGAAACAATTGCCCGGTCTAGAAATAGCGAACGATGTCTCAGACGCCTACTCCCTAGAGACTATATCAATGCGTTCCGTAGGTTGCGAATTGGGCGTTGCCCTCCGCCTTTCCTTACTCATCGTCAGATGGACGTGTGGAATGTCACGTGGGGGGCCCTTGCGTGTTAACGCAGCTTACGATTACCGAAAGCATCCTTCCTTCTACCTTTGGTAAAACGGATTTTTCGTGCTGCGTGAGCAGGAAAACGGAGAGAAGAGAAGGGTATTTCGGTGCAGGGCGTGATAACAATGATGAAGTAAGGGACGAGAACGGAATGGGAGGGATAACCGCGCGCCTGTACTCTCTCAAACTTTGAAGATCCACGTGGATGGCCCGTTTTCTCGGGTAGTGTTGCAATCTTGCAGTCAGACTTCTTTCTGCCTTTTCCGTTCTTGCCCTTTCTCCTTCTTCTCGGACCACGCGCCGGCTTCTTTGTGGCATCGAAGACGCTTTTGTGTATTTCCCACGGAAGAAAAGGCACGGCCGCAAGTAAAAAAATGCTCGCACTTTGATGCGCTACCCAGTTTGAAGTACTGATTGTGAGATGAATGCCAGAATGCCAGAATCAAAATTATTAGATTATACACGGTGCAAGATTTTTAACATACTTTAATTATCAATTTAATTTTGAAAATAAAATGTTTCAGATACGCCAAGTATTCAGTAAAGTGTTATAGATTCAGCATTTGAAAAAATTCGTTTTTACTATACTAGATGATTTTTAAATATTTATTGTAAATCTATTCTAGATTCGAAAAATAAATATTTGACAGAATAACAGAGTTTACCAACAGAGTTTAGCGTAAAGTCGTTGTATCGAATTATTGTATTATGCTATAGTAATGAACACGATATCTGGTTGACTGGAAGAATAG
>NW_017305288.1:1564221-1571395 GCF_001594115.1 Trachymyrmex septentrionalis
TGTAAAGTCGTTGTATCGAATTATTATGCTATAGTAATGAACACGATATCTGGTTGACTGGAAGAATAGAGAAACAGCAATAAATATGAAAATTACTGTTAAAATCACGTCATTTGTTCGTACATTTAATATATAGAATGCGAACATGTAAGCTACTTCGAACGCATGTAACGCCGGCACTGTATAGTAGAAACATCACGCGAAACGAGCTCGGCTGTCCGCGGTAACGTGCACTAACTCACGGTACTGATCTATGGTGTCAGGGTCCGCGGCTGCCGAGACTGATAACTCTATTAAAGCTCGCAGTGCCAACATTGAACTTCGTGCCCTAATTTCTTTAGATATTAATCCGAGGAATGGCAAAAGAAAAAGAAGGGGGAAGAGTCAAAATCGTATAATATTAATTTGCAATTTCAACATCCTAACGAGATTGTAATAACAAGATTTATAACATTACCATACGTTATCACACTTTGATGAAGAACACATACATATGTATGATTGAAGTAAGTAATTACGAACGCAATTATATTTGAACGCTGAATACAACTGGCACAGCTGTCGAATCTCTATTGTACATTTTTCTGTAGATAAATAATATTTTATATAATTCTATTAGGATTGAGATATAAAAGAATATTTAGTAACTTAAATGCTTCAGAGAAACAAATATTATTGTAAATAAGTATTAAAGAAATAAGGTTATACGGTTATACGAATGTACAGTATACGTGTTACGTGTGTGCGTGTGTATTCGACTGATCGAATAATGAGTGTGTTCTCTTTCATTTTTCAAACGTATATATTCCGCTGGCCCGTTAGGCTGACGTAACGGATAAATTCGGATGCTTGAAAGAACGTTCTCCTCGACCCAAGAATCACGTCCTAGAAAGAAAGTAGCTTGAAAGGTATGCTAGAAAGCCTCCGGGCGAGGCCTAGATTTTTTTCATGAGTAATATCGAAGAAACGGTATATTGGCAGAAATACCGTACACTTGATTATCCACTCATTTCTCACGCTTGGTGGCAATCGGTGATGGTGAGGTGATCCGGTACAGGCTCCGGTAAGTTTTGGCGAGCCATCTTCGAGTCACGCTGCAGGATGTATCCTTACGTGCAAGTAGGTTTTGCCGGATGCCCATGCACGACGGGCAGGAGGAGAAGGCCTGATAACGACAACGATGGAGAACGACAACGAAGACGAGTAGCCGGATTTCTTTTTTCGCGCAGCCACACGGTTCTCGCACGCAGCTACGGCTAACTGTATTTTGACTTTGTGGCCTGAATTGCGGTAACACGGTAACTGGCTCCAGTGTGCGACACCCCAGAGTAACGGGCCATATCTCGAAGGCACGGTTCAGGCCTTTACGCATGTACCTACATAAAAGGCACTCTCACGTATATATACGTCACGCGGCACACAGCTTACATGGTTGCATGATTGTGGGTAGTGGGCGTGTATGTGTGTGTGTGTGTGTGTATGCATCGGCAACAAACACGGTATAGGTAACGTACGTGTGCAGATGCGCAACGCGAGGAGAAAGAAAGACGGATGGGAAAGAAAGAGGGGGAAAAAGAGAAATGGGAGGAAAGAGAGAAAGAGAGAAAGGTTGAGAGAGAGAGAGAGAGAGAGAGAGAGAGAGAGAGAGATATCGAGTCGATGGTGGCGGTTTATCGTATGCGTCCGGTGTACGTCCGCTCGTTCGCGTTGCAACCGTGAATGTACATAGGTACAGTTAGGTATAAAGTGCCCACTGACTCGAGTCTGTACTCTGTAGGTCGGAGGCACGGAGGGACGCGCAGCTCGAGCGTGTATATCCTTCGCATCCGGGGGATCGCCTTCGAGACGACAGCAGGACCTTGGGCCTTAACCCACTCTTACTTGGAAAGGGACTAGCGACGGCATCGCGGCAGCTCTTCTCTTCCGCGTTTGCCGCGCATACAGAGGAGACGACAAGCCTTCCACAACAGCTTACGGGCATGCCAATGTTTTCACCCAACGTTGACGTTCTAATACAAATAAATGTAAACCAAGTTTCGCTTAAATCGTATCGTCAAGATACGTAGGTATATTACGTACCTATATTACAAATATTAATCACACACATATTTCAAGCAGTCACAATAATTCATTCATATTTCAAGTTTTTGCATAATGGTCTCACAGTGTGCTATCATTATCATATCTGTAACGTGAATGTTTAGTTAGCTATGTTGAAAGAGCAAAACAAATTTCTATACATTCGAGATCTATTTTTCCTCTAACATATTATATCCTTTCTTTTAGAATTTAGTAAATAAATTTTATTTATTAAAAAATGTGTTATCACAAAATTTCGTCTTTACGATGTCTTGTATGATTGTTGCGCCAACTCAATTATATCGCATGTATCAACAAGAGATTGACACATGTACGTTCATGTGCAACGTGTGACTTTCAAACTCGTACGAAAAGATTTGCTAAAATATTTAAAAATTTAGGATTTTGGATACAGATCTGAAAATATAATTTTGTTAAACCATCAAAATAATCACATAATCTCAAGCATGATGAGTAATGCTGCAAAAAATTTAGCATTCAAGTAACTAAGTAATTTGAGTATCGTACATAATTTCATGGTCCAACTGCAAAATTATCTTTAGTTCTGTATTTAGTTAAATTTTTCATTACTTCAGTAAAACCGTTCTTTCCGTGCGTAAGCAACAATTACATGCAAGCGCGTATTCTATGCTTGTGCGCTTAAAGTATTTTGCGGTGTAGACACAGATGGAAACAGAGACGTAATCTGCCTCGATGAAGTCTAACAGATAAATTCGTGCAAGTAATTATTCAACGAAAATCGCTTGCAGTCGTATGCTAGAAAATTATCGATTAAGAATTACGCGCTTCAGCTGATTCGAAAATTTTGACAGATGAGGAAATGAATTTGCATCAACGGATTCGCGTCAGGAAGATTTACGACACAGAGGAATGTTGACCATTTCGTAATATATACGTGAAAGGGCGTATGATTTGTGATTCGCTACGCGAAAGGTGTGATAAACGGTGAATTACGCGAAAGCGCTTGAAAATATGAAAAAAAAAGGTAAATCTTAAATTTGATAAATCACGATTCACAGTATACAAGCGATGCGTTAAATTGCGAATGATTGGAGCCGAATGATTGGACTCTTTTAAAAATCCTTTTCTTAAGTATCTTTCCTGCGTCGATCGATACGCAACGATGATCATCGCAACGTATGTATGCATATATAAACCTACGGAAGCGTGCCGCGGATCCAGCCGTTCGCGTGCCATGGCACGCGACACGTGACTCCGAATCCTCACGATTCTCCTGACACAAACAGGAGAGAATCAGGAAGTGTACGCTAAGAAATGGTATCCCTTATACCGCCGAAGTGAAAGTATCCCCTTTCGCCAGTCCGCCATTCACCCCTTTCTTTCTCGGGTCCGTCTTCTTTCTGGCGCGGAAAAGAGAGTGCAGCTGGTCCCGCCAGTTTTGTTATTTCCCGAACCCTTTTTACAAAATTTCGGGCTTCTTGGCCGCAGCTTGTACGAGATCTCCTTCCGGGTGTGTCCGTATCTCGCATTGCATCTAGCCTCGAACTGGTTTTCCGGTAAAAAAAAAAAAGAGAGTAGGAGGAGACGGGTAAAAGTGATGAGAAAAAAAGATGCGAACAGAAGGACGGCGATCTCGACAGGGGAGAGAAATTTTTCTCGGGCATTTCGTTCCTCGGTTCCTTTTGTGCCCATATGCTGCGCCATCCACGCCTATCTGACCCGCCAATGACGATCGGGTGGACTCGAATCGGAAGGACGACTACTGCACGCACTTCTACCAGAGCGAATTGATCGCTTCCTGGTAACCATCGAATTTCATCCACGAGATCGACGGCTGAAATCGACCCGAAGTTACCGCGTAACTTACGGCCCACGCGATGTAATAACGTGTGGATTGCAACGTCGATTATTCTATCGAGAAGTAAAGACTCGCGTTGTGTGTTGTGCACCTCAAGATGGAATAAATATAAATGATTCGATCGAGAAAGATATTGAAGTTCACATGGTGACAATATACACTTCATCGCTTTATCAATTATATATAAACAAAGACTAAAGAAAAATGAGAATCGAATAAAAATTGAACAATTAGATATAAATTTGTCAAAAATGTTTTGAAATGTATTGTATTTTCATATAAAATAGAAAAAAATATAATAGAATGTAAGGCTATTAGATTTTCTCGGTTGTATATGTTCTTAAAAAAAAAAAAATATATATATATATATTTGAATTGTAAATTTCTACTCTAATTATTATATGAATGGATATTCAAAGTCATGTTATATGTGACTGATTGTGAGAAAAAATTTATTAAATCTTAATATCATTTTCAACAGTACTAACTAAATATTTACTTATAATAAACAAATATTTACGCAATAAAAAAAATGATAGTTAAATCAAACTAACGGTTGTTGTACCAAATATATAAATATATGTTTACATTTAGTAAATATTTAGTTAGTACTATATTCAAACAAATATTTATTAAAACTTAATACATTTTTTTTACATAAATGGGTCATAACTTTATTATGTATTAAAATTGCATTGATAAAAATGACAAGAAAATTTAGTTTCTTTAACCCAATATAACATCGACAACAAGATCATTCGATTTGTTTTAACCGAGTTACTTAACTTACGACCAATAATGAATCTTGTGCGATTTTCTATCGGGATCCAGTGAGCAAGCTCTACAACCACCGAGAGCGATGAATAAGAAACGTTTAGCTCCACGAATAGCGGTTTTATACTGACCAAAATGCAGATGTCCGAATGTTGGTGGTGGTCAGATATACTCGTATATAGTACCGGCCATTCAAGCGGTCAGCTTGCCTGCAGCGAAAAATGTCTTTTTAATTGGCAATTAGACGCGTCGTATGTCCTTTCCCAGCTGTCATATAACCACGAATGAATCGCGCGAATCGTAGGCTGTGGTGGGCACGCTCGAGTGCCTACGTGAATGGGTTCAAAAGACGACAAACTAAAAAGGGCTTAAAAGTTCTACCAATGTCCGAGCATTCTTTCATCTGGACACGCGTTTTGCGGGGCTGAGTGACCGGCATACACTCTCCATTGAGTAGCAGTAGTGACCCGTGGCGGCGCGAAGCCAAGAGCGACAAAAAGGATAAAGGGTGACGCGTGTAGGTGACAGAAAAATAGAACGTTGAAAGATGAAACATCCAGGTTTTATACATTTTTCATCTCTTAATTTGACGGATGGCCGTGCGCGCGCCAAGAGAACTTCTCGTTTGTGTCTGCAACACTTTCGAGGCATGCACGTCGCCTTTCGTCGCCAGTAGGATAAACTCTTGACTGTATATGTTCATGAAATTCTATATTCGTGAAATGTTATTCATAGAAAAATAAACAATGTATTTATGCGTAACTAATGTAATATTCAAAATAATTATTAAGCGTCATAACGACGCCATTTTTGTTTTACGGAAAATTCTGTTTTCGTGATAAACTAGCTTATTGTTTCTCGTTTTATATTTTCGTATATCTCATCTCCCATGTACACGACCTCACGTTAAAAAAAGACGACTGATTCCGGAAAAGTGATATCTCAATTGAACACGTACTTATATAGATACGCGACCGAAGAAATATCGTCAAACAAACAATAGGAGTGACTGTTTAAGAAGTGATAAGAGAATCGCGACAGCATATCACGGGCCTTGAATTGCCGTGGACACACCTTGGACGGTTACCATTAAACCGACCACTTGACACTGAAACTCGAATGCTTGGCATGGTTTAAAAGATACCTATTTTACAATTTTATAAGCGTAAAATAGATGAGCTTCTTCTTTATCACTGAATTTTTCAACATATTATTCGACTGTATAGATTTTTATTACATAAAATAAAAATTAAAATTAAAATTAAAATTAAAGTAATTAATTCATAGTATATTTTTTGTAGTATTTTACGTTTCTACGTTAGTCATTGGATAACATTAACAAAACGCGCGTTTAGAGAATTATAAATCATTATTAAATAAAATCTATAAATTATTATATATGTATATACACAAAAAAAAAGATGTACATCTGCATAAAGGAAATAAAGGTTTTTGCTCTCATAAGATTACAATTCAATTTGCATAGTAACTTGTATGTGGTTCGATATCAAAATTTACCGTTGCGATGTCTAAGCGTACGGTAATATAAATTCCAGTCGTTCGTGTTCGCATTATACAATATCGAGATGTATATTATTACGAATTCCAATATTTGTGATAATAATGTATGTTCAGGTACCGTACGACGATGATAGAATCCGTAATGTTAATTTCGTATCTTTATCATTGTATAATTACGATAAGTATATAGAGAAAGGAGGGAGGGGGAGGGGGGAGAGAGAGAGAGAGAGAGAGAGAACAGACGGCGCTATACGTGCATCTTTATCTTTTTCCATTCTACTTCTCTTACTACTGCAACGCAACGTTCTTCCTTTTGCGTTGCGTCGATTCATTCCGACTGGCGATGATGTTTTGGAACAGTTATGTGGGAGTCTGGGTCACGAGGCGTGGCTTCTATGGGGACACCATCCACTGTCCCATAGAACCACAGTCCTATTGGCCAAGAAACGCTTGTGAGGCACGGCCGGAATAATTATGTAACCTGCGCTTCGCGCGCTACAGGCTGGCACGAGCGTCCGTGACGACACGAAGAGTGCCAAGGGTTGGAAGAAAAAGAAAAAGAAAAAGAGGAAGAAGAAGGAAAGGAAGAAAAGGAGGAGAGAGGACTGCCGGTTCTGATGACCCTTGCAATGGAGGTAGGCAACAGCAGCAGCATGCGCGTGCGATCACGTATGCGAATTTATTTACTTTTCACTTGATTCATGTAAGCTCTCTTTCTCTTCGAATCAATTATGGAATAGTATATCTAAAAATAAAATTAGCATTTTTTTAAATTATTTCTTTGCTTTTTGCCCATAAAGATTTCTAAGAAGATTAAATTCAACAAAATATTACTCGCAATTACGTACAAATTTGATATTTTAATTTAAGAAATAAAAACTGTACGTGTGTGAAAAAAATAACATCGAAATATGCGATTCAAATTAAGGTGTATGTATATATGTACATATATATATATAT
>NW_017305288.1:1571495-1583883 GCF_001594115.1 Trachymyrmex septentrionalis
AATTTTCTTAATTGAAGCAAAAGATTTTCTTATATAAAAATTTCATTTCTGATAAAATGAAGTAAAGAAGAGAAGTACATTGCTTCTGATTAAACTTTACAAATTTCACGATACAGCAAAGATTACATTTCGTGCCGAAGTTATATCGAATTGTGTATATAAGAAGTCCGACAGGATATTATGTTCCAATCTTACGTCATACTGGGAAATTGATTTCATCTTTTCTCAGTGAAAGGCTTGAGAAGGCGAAGGTTCTTCCGTAATAAAGTCAAATATTTTTTGTTAAATTATTTATAATAATCTTTGTGTCTAATATTGGAATTGAACAAAATTGATAAATATTTTTCTTCGCAAACAATACTTTTAATTATTCATTTTTAATTTCAAAATTTGATTTCTTTTTGTAAAGCTCTTATTAATAGCATGAATTAACATATGAGTTAATGTATAATATGTATATATGTATAATTATCATAGTTTTTTAATTCATGCTATTAATAAAAGCTTTACAAAAAGAGGTCAAACTTTAAAATTTAAAATAAATAATTAAAAGTATCGTTAATACAATACTATGCTATTCACTTGTACGATTATTACAGTATTTTATACAACACATAATTAGAGAAGCTACGATATAAAGATTAAATAAATTCAACAAGTTATAGCGATAAAATGTTAACCCGTTATTTAACTATGTTACACATAAAGCATATAAAGCGTGTGTGACACAGCATTTTTCTTTCTACAATCACGACCTCTCAGATACACTTTACAGTTTATACATATGTATATACGTATAATTTTCGAATCGTGGAGCCTAATGCCCCAGTAACGGGATGACGTTTCGTTCTCGATGTCACGAATTTGCAATTCAAATAATTAGCAAACCCAGCGAAAAGCGAACAACGATTCCAATGAGACTGTAGCGGGATAATTTACGTCGTTCGAAGAGAGCATGAAAAGACGTGCGCGCGATGCTCGCGCGTGTTGCCTTACGAAATCGGAGGCGTCGAGCTCTTGCATTGCCGGTCGAACGAACAACTGTGACTTTTCGACCTAAATTCTTTAACCACTACCGTTAACGTCATGAAATCCTTGACCTTAACCATCAATCACGTACAAACATCATCCACGGTCTTGGACAACTTCCAGTGACCTTAGCGAAAATTCGATACATATACTTATCTTTCTCACGCTATTTTCGGATAATATAATTATCCTAGACTTTGATTTTTATTCACAGACATTCCGAGAAAAGTACGTGGTAGTTTCATTTTAGACAGTGTTACGCAAAATTTAAATAGGTCCGTGTACAACATATCCACATTCAATTCTATTACATTATTCTGCAACGCAAATTGTATCGTAAGGATAGTACTATAAGGCGCAATCGCTATTAACGATCTAACTACATAAAACCACAACGCATGCGATATCAATTAGTCACGCAACATATTGAATGATTTACTCACCGGTCAATCTGCTATTGGCGCCCCCCTCCCCTCTTCTCCTCCCCCGTGTCCTTTCTCGACTGCTTCGCATTACACCAGTTCGTACAATCATTCATGTAGATTAATCATAATCGCACGCACTAATTAACGCGGCTTACTTACGCGCCGATATTTGTAGCGTGACGTGATAATTGTATGTACATACGCACATACATACGTATCTCGATATTCATAACCTGATTTTTTAAATTCAAGTATACTTTGTGAACTGTGATTGGCGAGTATTCCGAATCGAACAACGGCAACCAACGGCAATCGAGCGACGAGGACATTAATGCACTTTCGAAATAATTAAAATATTCAACAATATGTAATTAATAGTGTTACAATAGCGATTGAGTTCGCGATAACGCTACTTTGCGTTGCAGAGCGAGAAACGTGAAATTGCCGTCGACACGGGCTTCGAGTTTTTCTCCCGTCGGAACGCGTCGGAATGCGCACCTAACTTCGGGTCACTCCGAGAATATTCCGCGAAGACCGACCGACGCAATGAAACAGCTGACGGATTATCTCGTGTTGATCACTCGAGGTTTCCATCACTTTCCAGGTAATTAAGATATTCAGTAATAAATAGTCCAACAGTGGCCGAATTCACTCTAGTAACTCTAGCTTCGCGATGTAGAACGAGAGAGACGTAGCGGCGTGAAATTGCCGTCGTCGCGGGCCTCGAGTTTTTCGCCCGTTGCAACGCACAGCTAATTTCGGGAGTGTTCCGTGAAAACGCCGAATGGACTGCCGGATGATGTCGCGTTGATCATCACTCATCGATCACTTTTCAATAAAATTCAATTCAATAAAAGATATTCAGTATATAAGTAAATAATCTCCAACAGTGACTGAACGGTAACGGCTTCATGCAGGACGAGAAACCGGAGAAACGTAACAGCAGCGGCATAAAACTGCCACGAGGCTCATGCAAGTTTTTCACCCGTCGGAACGCGCGCCTAATTTCGGGAGTGTTTCAGTGTTTTGCGAAAACCAACCAACGGCGGATGGGCTGTCTCGCGTTTATTTGTATTTAATCGTTTTACCGTAAAAAAGCGTAAATACATCGCAACAAATATACATGTGTGTGTGTACCGTGATTGTAGAATGACTTATGAAACGAGGGATAGGTAATTGTGTTAATTCACACGCAGGATCATGACCTGTCGATCGATGTGAAGTCATCCGATATTACGGAATCGTCAACCGACAGTTGGATTGGATGGAAAAAACAAACGATGATTACTCGTCGCGTCGGTTGGTGAGTGAATTTCATTATTGCGTCTATATATTGATCAATTGTTTCATGCATAGCGATTATTATTTATAGCCATGTTTGTCGAAACTTATTGCGATAAGTGGTGCAGACTGGTGCAGCGAAAGAGATAATTATCTTGAAAAACAACGATATTTTTGAAATTCGCCTAGTTATAATTAAAGCACGTCACAGTTTTCTAGAATCTCTTGCAGAGGAAACTTTTAAGATTATATCGACAGTTTTTAGACATTGAATCAATAAGCCTCTTTCAAAGTTAAATTTAAAGTTAAGCCTACTATATCGAGACTGGATGCTTTGTATTTAGTGACACAAATTAACACAGATATCAATAAATTCTATCTTTCTCAACATTCAGAGAGTAACAAAAATAGAACGACGCTTATGTCGATTTGTGTCACCAAATGAAAAGCACCCAATAAAGCTTGGAAAATCGAAGGTAAGGGGAGAGTGACAGAAGTGTGAAAATTGAATGAGACAACGAAATATAACAGAAGAATAAACGTCGTTATCTCAATTTTCAAATCCTAGAAGCTTCGCGTTTACGCTTTTGTCATTCTCTCTCTTTACATTCGACTTATTTTCGCCAGGGTTTTCATCAGAGAGAGATTATAAACACATTTTGCATATATATTTATATGTATATATATATATGTATATATATGAGGAGAAAAGAAATGTGTGTGTAATATATTCATGTATTATGCGAACGAGATAATAAAAACAACGATTAACTCCAAACACACCGCATGTTTTAATAACATCGTTAATAACTTAACCTCCTCACATGCACGCCTTACTGCTGCAAATGCGTTACGTTCTATACGTTCGGAAAGAAGGTAGTTAACAAGTCACTCTTACAATCGAATTTTGTTAATTCCATGTTAACCGCAGAGGTACTGTATCTGCAGTTTATGCGGAACCAGTCGAAAGGCAAATTGAATATCTCGTGACGTACTCGCGTTCCCATGGCGCCTAAAAGAGATTATTCTTTGAAAGTTATAGATATACATTTGAGAAATATTCGATGCGGTCGAGGTAGACGTGGTAAAAAATCGATAATTCCATCGCACATCAGATGTAATTGTATCGTGCATATATTAACGAGATGGAACGCTGTTTCACTTGACCAAGGCGCGTAATCCTACGGAAATCGGAAAGATTCTACCAAAACCGGTTCCGATTGTGTAGCTATTTTCGGCGGTTCGCAAACACATAAAAGTCTTTTACGAGGACCGATGCCCGAATGTGTTCGCAAGGAAGATACTCGATGTACAAATACACGCGTGCCTATCGTGTGTTTCATACTCCTACTCGCGAATTTATCGTGATTTCTATAAATTATGACTATACAAATTATTATGGATCATGTATCAGTCCTCGTTATATCGAATTGAACGAAACTTTTTATCTCTTCGCAGCACGATAATTTGCCAGTGAAATATCTGAAAATATTTATTTAATATAAGGACAGTATGTCGATATTACTACTCTTGAAAAATACGAATAAATTTTTTTATAAAGCATGGTTACGTTGCGATGTTTTTATAATTACAATCGATTATTTTTTCCATCGTGACATTATTAAGATTTTTTGATAAGGATAGATATATTGAGTCTGACCGTAAAACAAAATATAAAGTAGATTAAATTTGTACACATGTTTTGTACGGCTCGTTTGAGAATGTGAAGACATATATTTAAAATAAATCGTATGGACGTGTGCTCGAACCTTGCTTGAAATTCTCCTCGTACAAACTTATGAATTATTTTATCCATAATTCGATTCATTCAACAGTCTTATTCATCGCGTTAAGCCGTGTGCATTAGTGTCTTTTGAATTAAAATGTGTGAAACGTGATACGCTACGCGCAGGCAATGCCTATCGAAGAAGTTGTCGATGCTCGGTCCAGAGATGCGGAATCGCAGACGTGAACGTTGCACGCGCCCAACACGCCGTAACACGAGACACCCGTAATCGAATACGCGAGCAAACGAGATAGAGCATGTGATACACGCACACGACGGAACGCGCAAAAAGGGGATGGTTAAAAAAAAAAGCGATCAAGAGCCGCCGGATAGAACGTTTACCAGTATTCTCGTAGCTCGACCGACCGTTCGACCGTTCGACCGGACGGTACCACGTTACTCGAAAGGAACCGCGAGGGGTCAGAGCACAGGATGCATCGATTTTTTGCCACGCGTGTGTCGACATTGTCGACTCTTCTTTCTCTCAATCTTCTCTCTCTCTCTCTCTCTCTCTCTCTCTCTCCCTCCCTCCCTCCCTCCCTCCCTCTCCCTCTCCCTCCTTCATCCCACCCCCGTTTTTTTGTCCTTTCCGCCTTTTCGACCGAAAATGCATAACGGTATGTGCCATGGCACGAACGCGAACGAACTACTTCAGGTAGGGGGACGTACTTCAGACTTACAGTGTGTGGCACTCTGGCACTGGAGCTTGGGATTCACCGCGCGTCTAAGCTCTGCATATTTCAACGAAAATAAATTTTTCGTTGAGAAGAGGAAGATCGATTTGGAACTAGATTCTCTTCGTAAACTTGTCGTAAAGTGGAGGAAACGGTAAGAGCGCGGAGGATAAACGTCGCGGTGGTGTCGCGTCGTTCCCCCTCTCCCCCTCCCCCCCACCGCAAGAATTCACAATTCGGATCCTGCGCGAGAACGGCACGGCGGTATCACAATCGTTGTGTGCGTTAGAGTTCACGTCGTTGCACGAGGATGGAGAAACGTGACGCGAAAACCGAGACCTTTCCCGTGCATCTCATTAGGACACTCCAGCGAGGACCCAACCACTCTTATCGGGGTAGATATATTTTACGATCAGGAAGTAAGGGGCTTCCTGTTGGCGAGTGCCTAATTGGACACTTCGCTTCCTAGTATGATTCAACCGAGCCACCGATTTCCTTCGAACGAGTTAGGCTAGGCAGAAAGCAGTTACGCTATAGATTGAATCTAAGCCGGCTATGTTTCACTGACAGATTTTGATAAGATGATTCAGTTACTGATTTTTAACATTTATTCACGTTCTTCTCAAATAAGATTACTTCTGCAGTAAACATTTCTACAGTATACGCTATAAAGAATATTAAATAATATTATTTGACAGAGATTTATACATATATATATATATTACCTTGATTCCTAAATACATTTTAATAATCTGCCTGACAAATTAATGCAGTGAGACCATGTTCTTAGATGCTCCAAAAACTGACCCTTTACCATATTATAAAGTAGAAATCGACAAAAAAATAAGACATGAGTAGCTAACACCTTTTTTCATCTTTCTTTTTTTATCTTTTCTTTCCCATCTTTTTCGCATTGATTCTCTAGATGGGATTCTCATCGGCGCAAAGCAACAAAGCTATTCGTGCTACTCTTTGTTTCTCTCTTCCCTTTCTCGACCTTCCCTCTCGTCTTCCTTCATCCGACACACCGATGAGGAAGTTTAACGCCTGCTCGGCGTGGCCTGCGTTTGCCGCGCATCCGTGAAAGTGAAACGGAGAAAATCAGGTTTCGAAGACGAGCCTTCGAATCTCCCTTTGAACGAAGGTAGAGGCGAAGGTGAGGATAAATCATTGTCTTTCGCGCGTAAAATAAGTGTTTATTTATAGATGCATTGTCTATTGACGCGAAATGATTCGGACAATGATCTGTAACTTGCGTTTGAATTTATCAACGATAATATAATAGAAAGTTTTATCTTACTTTTAGAACATGTACTATAAAACGCTATTATAGAAGGTGCTCTCATTATCTTTGCAGAATTATTAGAAATGTTATTTTAATGTGTCGAAGAACTGTCGGTGAACAGAATTTTTAATAAACTTATTATACCTTTAATAAACAAATAAATAAATCAACGAAATTTTTCACATTTTTTTTGTTTTCTCTCTCCATTCTTTTTATTTCTTAAATTACAAATGTGCAAGTACAAATCATAAGATGTATATTTGTTAATATATACATACTTCGTCTCTCTTCTTATGGTCTTTTTTAACGAATACTTATTATGTATCACTTAAATCTGTAGTAGTCTAACACTCTGAAATATCAAATAGTGCCCGGTTATGGTAATGTCCAATGTCAGAGACTTGTCGCTTGAACATTAGTTACCGGTCAATGACAGGGATATTTCGGTATAGTCGTCATCGCGATCAGACGCGCTGTTGTGCTGTTACGCCAGAGCCCGATAAATATCTTACGGAAGGCCTCGATACGCTGCCTCAGCTGAGAGATTGCTCGAGTCAGCTGACTGCGAGTCGTACTCGACTACTCGACGCGGCTGCGGGGGTCAATCCCTCCTCCTTGCCCCCTCCCATCTCTTCCGCTTCTCGACTCGTGCCTCGACTTCTGGATTGCCGAACCGCATAGCCGCGTCCTGAGCATCTTGAGAAAATTTCAAACTTTTACCGACTTGAGCTTTACGAAACTTTACGAACGAAACGAATAGATTCATCAATAAACGACCAAGAGAAACAGACACACAGCTGGAAATCGTTTTACGATGGTCCTTACCAACTATCGTCTCTATAAGCAATTAGGAACGTAGGAACAGAATACTGAGGACTTAACAACTTGATGGAGATGTAAAATAACTTGTCGCGTATGTTACGAATTAAATAGCTGCTCGCGGTTACAGAAATTTTTCTTCAATTTATAGAACGATTGTGTGTGTGTCCTCCATACAAATATTTTTGCGGAGATAATCTTGTGTCACATAAAAAAAAAAAAACATTTTAAAATCTCATTTATCGCAACAGCTAATATAAAATTCTTCTTTTTTTTTTTAAAGAAGTGGATAAACAACTATACTTAAGCTTATTTTTGAGTTTGGACATTGTATGCTGTATAACGAAATATTACTTTTCTACTGAAATTTTATCAAAATTAATACATACGCGTAAAATATTTTTTTGAGGCAAGGTAATTTCCTGCGATTTTTTTTTTTTTTTTTTTTTTTTTAATATCGAAAGAATTAAATTTATATGAATAAAAGAAATGAGGACTGCCAACTACTAAAATTCACGCTCGATCTCAAATGGATCTCTCGCCATGGTTTTTATGAGATTTACGCCGTCACCTGCTCATCCAAGTACCGTAACCACGAACCGACCCCATCGGCGAACCTTTGGCCATAAATAGAGCCCAATTTACACGGGGGACTGCTCGACGCGGTCCTGTGGCCCGGCAGTGTACATACACGCGGAACTTGTATATGCGGATGCACACGTGATTGTCGCCACTCGCCGGCGAGGCGCGCATGCAGTCCGATGCAGCCGGCATGCAACGCTACCACCGGCGCAGCGGCGGCGGCGGCGGCGGCGACGGCGACGGCGTCCCGCTTCTTTCAACTGGGAATCGTGCGAATCGATCGTGGTGGTGTCCTGGTATGGGACAGCAAAGAAGGAAGCGAATGAATAAAAAGAGCAAAAAGAACAGCAGAAGAGGAGACGAGAAGAAGATGGAAGTGGAAGAGAAAGAGAAAGAGAAAGAGAAAGAGAAGGAGAAGGAGGAGGATCACTGAAGGGAGGAAGAGGGTGCGAGTTGTCGATGTAAGATGTACCGAACGAGGCATAGAGGAATCGGTAGGCTATACGGGAGCGGGGGAGGTCGAGCAGCGGGGCGGGAGGGGAGGGGGAGGGGGAGGAGGAGGTGGTGGCATGTCGGTGGGGAAGAGAGGAGGAGGAGGAGGAGGGGGAGGAGGAGGAGGAGGAAAAGACGACGGGGAACAGGGACGGGGGAAGTTGGTATCGCGGATGGCGATGGCGATGGCGATGGCAGAGTCAATGTCCTAGCGCTCGCACTGGGTCACGGCGAGTTGCGGCCAACGACCCAAGGCAGTTCTTTACTTTGCACAGAGCGAGCAGGAGAGCGAAACGCGCAGGGGGAGGTAGCGGGGCGAGAGGTAGGAAGCCCACGAGGGAAGAAGCGCGAGGAAGAGAGGGCAGTAGGTGGAAAGCAGACGAACGAAGGTGGTACGGAAAGGGAGAAAACGAGATGAAGAGCGTGTTCCTCGGTTCCTCGTCGCGAGTACGTGAGTACGTGCGCGCGTGCACGACGTAGGTACACTAGGTGCTCGGAGTGAGAAGCTTGCCCTTACTCCTTTCGCGACTCGCTCGCATCCTCACGAGACCTTCGTCTCCCGCGAGGGAGACTTTTCTATTTCCTCTGTCTATCTGTTAACCTTCTTTCTCTGCATCGTATCGGGATGCTCCGCTCTCTACTACGCGAACTATCGCCGCGTACTCCAATGCAATGATTACCATGAGAAGACATTCTCCTACGAATTGTGAGCCATCGACTATTCGCTTGGCTTGTTCTGAAAACGATCGAAAAAATCGCGCGATTGTCACTCGTATTTTACCTCAGTTCAACGATCTGATTGATAATATCCACTATGATATCGTGGTGACTTTTGTCAATATCGAGATTGAGCGAATGTTTCTTTTATTTTCTCATTAATCTTGACCCTGAGACCGGTTTGGTGATATTCCACGGATTACTGTGACCGCTTTGTGCGGAGGCTCTTGGACCGAGACTAATAGATTACACTTTCAGTACGTCTTATCCTCTTCCGCAGCACGAGCGTTGTTGTCTCTCTCTCTCTCTCTCTCTCTCTCTCTCTCTCTCTGTCCCTTTCTCTCTGTTTTTCGTTACTTTGAACATTTCTGTTTTATAATATCTATTTCTATGTGAGAGAGAGAGAGAGAGAGAGAGAGAGAGAGAGAGACATAAAACGATTTATTTGAAAATTCGAAACAAGCAATACATAATAAAATAGCAAATATTTATGACGGAATAGACAAATGCGAGTAATTGGTAACAGAAGAAATTTCTGAAATCCACATTTGCATTGAAAAGAAGGCAAGTCAGAACAAATCCAACAATGTTAACAATTTATAGCTCAAGAAAATATTCATTTCTCGGCGCAACGCATACAATTCTGGAATTTAATTTTAATCATCTCCCGCATCATATAAAAACAATTATTAATATAATTTAATCTTAATTTACCGTATATTCGGTATATTGTATATTACAGAAACTTTATCACCGTAACATAGCATTCGGCGGGATGATGCGGTCTTTTCGATATTCAGACGAACGACTTTATCTCGATGAATCAGGGAAGGATATATTGCGTCTGTGCATTTCCAGTTGGTGCATATATAAAGATTCTACCATATGCTGAATCGTTTTATGTAACTGTGACGTATGACCTGATGCAATTTCTATGCATAAAAATTTTTTCCTTACACAATAACAAATGTGATTTGCATGTCATCGCTCGATTTTTACATATGTATTTATAATCGTGATACATTTCAATTTTGCTCAGTTTTTATTTATAAAAGTTTCTTGCATTTTTTTCCATTTTCTCCGGTTACCTACATGTTTTTTTTATCATATTGTAATAATATTGTATTAGGATAATATATATAGGATTTATTCGTATTATCAAGTCGAACAAACTATTAATTTCTTTGTTGATGTTTTCTGATTTGAATCGATTCAATGTCAAATAAAAAAAGTAATGATATTTTGTTTGAGATAATTTCAATGTAATAAGCGCGAAACTGATTAAATGATAAGCAGTACAAATAATGCAAATATTATAATACAGGTATTTCCGCAATACTATCACGAATCACAATAATTTTCAGTCAATTACTTTACAATCGATGTCAGGCAAATCATAGCACGCGAGAGAGAGAGGGAGAGAGAGAGAGAGAGAGAGAGAGAGAGAGAAAGATTAACAATAAATATAAGTCAGACATAAGTCATCTAAGCATGTGTATTAGAACGTGTGATGGATATGGACTTTTTGCAAATTCTTGTCTTGTAGGATTTCACAAAAGTTTCTAAATATTTAATTAATATTTAACTAGTTCCTGCGATGTATTATTTAAAATATGTCAAGTATGTTTGCAATGCTTAGGATTATGAACCTAATAAAGCGGTGTTAAATGAACGAAAAGATCATCGAATAACACAGATCCCAAACATTCATTATGGTAGATGATCACGATTGGCTTCGTGTAGCTTTGAAGGAACATTGATAGATAGATTTCTATATCGATTCCAGTGAAACTTCATGCAAGATATCAATAATATCCGTGTCGATCTCTGTTATTGGCCTGAACGTATCCCTTTATATGGCGATATTCCATTAACAACAAGCGAATTTCCGCAAAACGCCAACGCAACACACATATACTTGTCACAAGATGCATACTATTCGCGTCACGTTTCATTTGGCCCAAGAATATTTGAGAAGTCTCGTGACTATCCTAAGAAGCAGCCCAATTCGTCAACGCTAACTTTACGAAGGGAAAAAAGACAGAGTGAGAGAGGGTGGAAGGGAGGTGGAGGGGGGGGGCAGAAGGCAAAAGTATGATCCAACGGCCCATATCAGAGGTATAAGCTTCGATGAATCGCTGGATGGAGAGCTGTTCGGAGACAACCGGACAAGGGCCGCGTGCCTAAAGTGTATATTCGTGAGTTGGGTCTCATCGGATATACCGTTACGAAGTCGCCCAAGAATAGTTTGGCGCGAATGACCACGGCCCATTTTCTTCTTTTTTTCGGTCTCTCCTCCTCACCTACATCTCACTCGGGTCCTCTTCCCGTTTCGTCGCTTTGTCCTTCGTCCTCCATCCTCTTCCAACGGATTTTCGACATCCTCCTTCTAACGGACGCCCTCCTTTACGGAACCGCGTTGCTCGCACTCGTTGATTACCTTTTTCATTCGAGGAAGCAGGCCAAAGGAACGGGATCGAAAGACGCGCAATGGACGATCACGATCGGTACGGTTAATCGATGGCAAAAAGACGACTGATATGCCAGTAGTATTATCTATCGCAATTAATCATAAACGACGACGTATCTTAGACAGCAGAGTTAGGCATTGAATAACGTGCACAAGCACGTAGGCTTCTTCATATTTGTATCGATATAATA
Organism: Trachymyrmex septentrionalis; assembly: GCF_001594115.1. NCBI lineage: Eukaryota > Metazoa > Arthropoda > Insecta > Hymenoptera > Formicidae > Trachymyrmex > Trachymyrmex septentrionalis. The sequence goes on from NW_017305288.1 coordinate 1,583,247, forward strand.
GCAGATAAATTAATGTCATTCAGTTGTACGTCTCAAAATGACTTAAAGTAAAATATAGGGAAATACTTTTTTTAGTTTTATCAAGACCACAGTTTACTTTATTTTTTAATAAATAAATTTAGGAGCTTCCTCCTACATATTATATAATATCGATACCAGTTTGTGCAAGATCTAAAAGATATCATAGAATTAGCATTTCTTTTCTAAACTTTTTTCTGTTACCTCGAAATCTTATAGCTTTTGTTTTTTTAGTTTTAGCTCTTGCAGCTTGCATTACGCATTTTGCGTGAGGAAATGCAGAGTCATGTAATTGTACAGCGCAAGAATAATTTAATAGAAATCAATCTAAATTTGGTTTAGAGGAAAAGAAAACTAGAATAGTCTCATAGGTGTGGAGGTCAGTGCGCCCTTGGGAAAATCACTTTCCTTCCGCGAACGTAATAGCCAGTTATCTCTCCGTTCCACGTTGCGTCCTTCCGTATACGTACACGTACGGGTGCGCTCGTTATGTGCGAACCTACAAACTATCGGCGAGTCCTCGTAAACCTCGTAGGTGTGAACGCAAACAGGGAGAGAGAAGCGACGACGGCAGCAACAGGAGCAAGCAGGAGGAAGGGAATGGGGATGGGGATGGGGA
>NW_017305288.1:1583983-1593415 GCF_001594115.1 Trachymyrmex septentrionalis
GAGGAGGTAGAAAGAAGAGGAAGACGGAAGAAAGGCGGTAGCACGACGAAATCTCGGATGCGCTGGTAACTAACACAGGCCTTCGTCGTACTTTCACTTCCTTCCCTTCCCGACACCTCTCCTCGTCCTCCGTCTCTTCCTCTTTCCTTCACACAATCTCTCTCCCTCTGGTTCTTTCTCCCTATCTTTCTCTCTGCTTCTCTTTCTTCTGCATAGAACTACTTTTCCTTTCAAGTCCTTGACTGAGGTGTTCGAGAGATCAGGGCCCATCCTGAATTTAAAGATCCCCCCGCGATGTCGCGACGTACGATGCACTACGGCCCCCATTCGAAACCGAAACGGCACTCGTTCGTTTATCTTTGGATAACCTCCCGTCCCTCCTATCCGCGGACTGCCCACGTCGTGTGGGATAAATAATTGCATATCCACCCGCATTCGCCAGCCCGATCATTGTACGAGCTACGAGATAGAAAGAAAATGAAGAGAACGAAACGACGAAACGACGATGAGGCAGCCGGGAGAAAGAGGACAGGGAGGAGGAAGAATGAAGAAGCGAATACGCGGCGTGACCTCTGCTTCGCGAGGTGAGAAAGAGAGAAAGAGAGGATGAGATGGACGCGCTGTTGAGCGCGCGAGTGGCAAAATAGTGCAAGCGAGAGAAATGCATCGCATCGGCATCACGGAGAGAGAATCAACGAAGAACGAAGAAGGCGGTGGGCTGTTTCGCGCGTGTGGCGCAACTCTTTCTCGTGCGAAAGACGAGAGGAGACGCGCGGGATATGATGACGATGAAGGGAGACCGAGAGAGAAAGAGAGAAACGGTCGACCGGCCGCCCGGCCGGTCGGTCGGTCGGTCGAATGAACGAGAGGAGACGAGAGAGGCGCAAGTGCGAAGGCGCGCATCGGGTTGGATCGAGGAGGAGGTGAGCGGAGGGTTGGCAGACGGTCTTGAAGAAAGACAGAGGAAGGGTAAGATAGTGTACGAGAGGAAAGAGGGAGGGTGAGAGAGAAAGAGAAGAACGGCAGGCTTGGGATGTTGAGGGGGACGGTGACGGAGACGAAGCGAGGTGAGTCGAGATGATGCAGTTGTGCGTTTGCAAGGAAGGCGGAAGGAGGAACCGCGGAGGGAACCGGTCCCGGTCACTGGGCCACCAGCCGGCCGTCGAACCCGCCACACTGCCCCCTACCGCCCCCTCCTCTCTCACTCTCTTCCTCCACCCCTCTACGCCCTTCGTCCGGTATGTTACCTCCTTGCGAACCTCGCATCGCGCTTCTTGCAACCGACGACTCGCGGTGTGTGTGTGTGTGTGTGTGTGTGTGTGTGTGTGTGTGTGTGTGTGTGTGTGTGTGTGTGCATGTGTTTGTGCGTCTGTGTATTTGTTTGTTGTGTGTGTGTGTGTGTGTGTGTGTTTGTGCGCGCGCGCCTTCAGGTTCTTCAAACAATGTCAACTCACATGTACCACGGCACTGATAATGCTGCCTTCTCTTGTCACTACGTTACTGCCTGTAAATTGTGTATTATCCGCTTTACCCCGTATCTCCGACACTGTCACTCGAGATTGTCGTGTTTTCGTCGATTTTGTATGCGATTAACGTCCGTATTTCATATATACGAAATGATTGATATTTAATATTAGAGACATAAAATATAAATAATCAGATGATAAAATAATTGAACTGATATTTTCTCAATCATGTGCATTAAACGCAATATTTTGGATTAATAGCAAAAGTTGATATTAAACTTATTTACAAATGATAAAAACTAATAATTATCTGTTCTTTAAGTGTTTCGTTAAATAATTTTTATTTCAATTTCAAATTGTTACATACATCACATTTATTGTAATTTGTACCTCTATATAAATACTTGAAGAGATTTGAATTAATAATTTAATGAGAATTATATATGTAGATAAGCATTTGTACTCTGTCAATCCATTCGTCTAACATCAATGTTCTAGCAAAAAATTCCAAGATTAGTTTTAGATCAGGCTTTCGATCGTGAGAAAGCAAACGTGATGGTAACGCAAACGGAAGTTTACTTCGTTCGCAGTAATCTCTACGAGATACGCCAAACATTTTTTCTTAATTAAGAAAGGACGTAGTAGTTAATTAAGTTTTCCTTCCACGGCATTCTTTTGCTAGCGTTAAGCCTGTAAAGCAACTTAGTGATTGTCAAATATGGTTTTAACTATCGATAGACACGCAATGATAAAACATGACTTTAAAAAGTATATGCTTTAATTATACTCTCTCTCTCTTCTTGAAATTATTTTATATTTCTGTTCTCCAACATACCCTTCCCCCCCCCCCATAGCTGTAGTACGATTGACTTAACATAAATTTATAATTGATAATGTGAGTATACACAATTATTTTCATATTGATTGTTCAATATATTACCATCAAATAATATGATTAATATATATAATGATTCATATTCACACAGAATAGTCGATAATAAAATCAAAATATAAAAATTAGGAATTATTTTTAATTGCACATGCGCTATTATTAAATTGAAATTTATCATAAAAACAACATCAAGCAATTACATATAATTATGTTCCTCTAATTTTAAAAATGATTGCCATTAAAGGTACTGTAAAATACATTTCTATTCGAAAATCGAATAGAAAATATACATTTATGAAGATTAGCGTAAATGTTAAATTAATTTATATGTATTTATTAATACATAAATATATTTCGTAATATTATGTAACACATTATACATTACAAAAAATTATAACACATTATTTAAAATATAACCATACTTTGATAATAGAGACTACGTATGATGTACCAACTGAGGATACATTATCACTGATCACTGATTTCAGATATATCAAATATACATGAGAACTTATTGACTGCAGATATCTTATACGATTATTATCGATTATTCGATATAACTGCAATTTTTTAAAACTACTTCATATTTTTTCAATTAAACAAAATAATTTTTGCAAAGAAAGGGGGAAAGTGATTTTTATGCGTAATATATTTTTTATTCTCACAAATGTATACATTATGTCCAATAAACATAGAACTATAAAATAAATTGAATAAAAGTAGTAAAAACAGACTTCAATCGATGGCAAGATTAACGACTCGCCATACAAGAATGGTCCTCATAAATCTTCATATCACATGAATATCTCGTAACTTGACGTATTGTCATACACGCGGATTCAATTCGTTTCTTTAGACATTTGGTTGACACATTACTCCCTGGTACATCGTTTCTGAATTAGGTTGACATAGCGACGCAGGTTGGGCAGATGGATAGGGTTGCGATTGACGCTCACAGGACTTTGTATTTGAATAAGTGGGACATCCGGTGATTGGTGGACAAGGAGTGCCATGGGGATCACAGGAAATTTTGTAGGGCGGGCAAGGCGATGTACAGATGGGCTTGCAGTCGAATTCGCAAACGTATTGCATTTCATAAGGAAGATCATTTCGCAGTGTCAGACATTTTCCTTGGATCAGATAGCAGTAGGACATAGCTAAGACGGGATTGCCACAGTACGGGATGCAATGAGGATAAGGTAGATGTCCGTATAAATCGATATGCGTGTACTTTAAAGGGGTACAGCTACAAACTCCATGCTGCAATCGATACAAAATTGGTCAGGAAGAGAAAGAGGGGAAATGAAAGAGGAAGGGGAGAGACAATGAGAGAAAGCGAGAGAGAGAGGGGGAGAGAGAGAGAGAGAGAGAGAGAGAGATTAAATAAATTTTGAAACGTCGAAAATTTGAAATGGTAATGAAAAAGCTTCTTAATCCACAATTAATGTCTGCTCACGATGTCTGTATTAACTCGATCATCTATAAAGGATTCATTGTACTTAATTAAGGCGAATGAAGTGGATAATGAATAATCTTGATTGATATATACAAAATAACTGAAAATTCAAAAAAATTTGAAAATATCTTCAAATAATTCATCTTGTACTTATTCGCAACATGATTTGAGAGAATGACTATTAATTATTGAATTAGAATCAAATTTAATAGCTATGATATTACCTATATAGTTATTATTCATTATTCATATTTAATATAACAATATTACAAGAAGTGTAAGTTAGAAGTGTAAGAAGTTAAATTACACAAAGAAAGGGATTATTATGAATAATTCTAGAGACACGGTAGTGTCGAGCGCTAAGACAAGCGAAGCGTCATGACGCAAGACACTCCGTACTCTTTTATATGTGCCAGCGAGTTGTGGTAGATATGGAGTAACAAATTTATCCTTTATTGATAAAAAATATGATTTAATAAAAAATAAATTTATTTTCATTTTAATATTTTATATTAAAAAGATATCTTAAAAATTTGTCGCTTCTAAAATTTTGCCCTCTTAGATAAATGCCTATTGGCAAATCCGCTACTTTACCTACATACTAACTGTAATGTAGTTTATCGAGTTCCAAGTAAATCCGTGTTGTATAGCTTATGAGAACTCTGAGGTTCAAGGATTTATAGAGATGATTAATTATTATTTGCATTTCCGGTTAATATCCAAAGTCCTTTGCCAGTCATGAATATTAATTGTTTTAGGTATATGGCATAAGGATATGTATGATATATAATATGTATAAAGATATGTATGATACATAAAATATCACAACTTATATCAGCATTACTGATCTTTGGTCTCTATTTTATCAAAAAGAAACATTTTGGCTAATGCTAAAATTGGTGATCCGGTTGGTTGTACGGGAAAATCACCGGCACTGCCGGCTATGTCCAGATGACAATATTTTAATGGCTTCTCTGACTCGTTGCCATGCTAAAAGTCATAAATTATTGAACGACGTTATAACATCTAGAAACACGTTAAATTTAAATAAAAACTTAAACTTAAACAATAATAACAACAAACATAACACCTTGTCTAATCCGGAAGCCTTAATTAGAAAAGCGGCTGGTCCCTGATGGCCTCGCGGAATTTTCGAACTAAGTTGATTTAGTGCTTGAAGAATATCGTCACCTTCCGTACGACCTTGATGAGCAAGAAAGTCCTCTCTACGTATTCGCGATATTTCGAATGGATCGCCAACAGCTTCGCCGGAAGCTTGAAGCTTTTCTGCATTACTAGCTAGTCGTGCCACAGCATTATCCATAGCAATCTATAGCAATAAATATAAATGTAAGTTCTGTATTTTCGAAAATATGGATACATGATAAAATGGATCTTTTATCGGAGAATCTTTTACCAACAAAGCATCCTCAGAGGATGAATTATAGCTAACGTCTAGCAAGCAATTTTGATAACAAAATCATATCATATGTCATACGCTCGGGATTCAATATATAACACAGGGAAACTGCACGTTGCATCTAGATCGTTTCAATATAACACAGGAAAACTGTATGCCATATCTAGATCGTTTATAACCCTGTCCAATTACGCTTTCGTCAATGAATCAACAAACATAACTGTCTGTATACATTTCTGCCAGTTCGCACTTGGATTTTAACGTCTAGTTTTGTTATTATTACGCGGTGATAGCACAACTATATAGGGATTATTCGTTCTTTTCATTTAAAGTAATGTTATATCCGAAAGTAATAGGAATCCGAAGTAATGGGAATTCGAATTGCTATATGCATTATGTTATTCGCTAAAATGCGGTTAAAAAGCATAACCACAAATATGACTTTACAGTACTTACGGTATATCCTAAACCTGCAGTTAATACTGCGTGGCCTGTTAATGTAGCTATTGTGAAGAGATGCGGATTCACAGAACATAGGGCCATTTCTTTGAGATAATAGAGAGCATCGGCCATAGCCATTCTACCCTCGGCATCCGTGTTGCCCACGCGTACCCTTGCACCGGATTTTGCCGTGATTACCTCATCAGAAACGTAAGAGTTCTCGCCTACGCTATTTCTTACAACGCACAAAGCGACGACGACCTTTACTGTTGGTGGTTGCAATAAATTTACTACCTACGATATATAACAGATCTTACTTAGACGTATATAATTTGAAATATAATTTGTGTATAATTAAATATTTTAAAAACGCATTACTTTGTTTCATTATTTGTTTCATTTTAACTCTTGATTTAGCAAAAATATATATGTCCAAAATGATAATTCCTGATCTTTTACACAGCGTTGATTAGTTCAAAACTTTTATCTCGATCATAAGTGCATATAATAATAGGCTCGGTGTGATATATGTATATACATATATGTACATGTATATGTGTACGTATGTATGTATAATATGTATATACGTATACATATATATATATATATATACACATTATATATATTTATATAGATATATATATATATATATATAGAGAGAGAGAGAGAGAGAGAGAGAGAGAGAGAAGGGGGGGAGGGAACCTGCATCGAGATCATTAATACTCTACACCGTAATGCTATAAGAAATAGAATTACGGTTCGCATATGATGATCACTCAAGAATCTACCAGCTTTTATTATGGCCGATTAAAACCGAAGCTGATTAAAACAACATATTATTAATAGAAGCGAGGTGAAACGAGATCGTTTCAGTACGACGTATAATGCTCGACGATATATTACACAGCACCTGCATGAATCCGGCACAAGCGGCCGCACCACATTTGTCCCTCGACATGCCAGCCATGATGCCCTGGCACTTGATGTCGGCGCCACCGGTGTCATAAGTGACACCTTTCCCCACGATCAAGATCGTCTCCAAGACGCAAGCGGGCGGCTCATAAGTCAAAAATATAATTCTACCGGCGTGACGCGGTATTACTGAGGCAGCACGATTTACACAAGCGAATAGTGGGTATTCCTGAAGTAGCGTATCCTGATCGGATATCACTTGCATCGTGACATTCGATCCGCAAAACAGCTCCGCCAGGTATTCCTCCACTCTCAGGGGAGTCATTCTTTCGGGGTCTGCACCACCTAGTTTAACACAAAATAAAAGCGCCACTCACTATTAATAGGATATAAATAGATATAGATTAAATAAATACGTAAATTAATTGATAGATTTCGTTTTTTTATTTATAACTAAATAATTGGATAGAAGATATTATTTTCTTATTTCGCGATTATATTTTACTATCTTATAAAATTCATTCGATAAAGACAAAAATTTGCGATATGTTTTTGTAATTTCTATTTTTATTTTATGCATTTTTTTTTGTAAAAATTAATTATTTGCCTTTTGCATTTGAGTTTTATTTTATTAATAATTTATTTTAATCAATCCAAATCTGTGCATGCATACATACAATTCTCTGTTGCGAATAAGCTTCGCATTTGTTCGTTTAATATATTGAAATATAAAACTGAAATACTAAACCGAACAGATTGAACTCTTTTCTTTTATATAAAGACCATATTTCAGCTAATTATTTTCAAACAAATACGATATTTTTCATCAGCATTCATTTCCATCACTTGATAAGCTCAGTGCAAAATTATGTTATTTAATTATTTGTATCTTTTTTTTATTATCCTTGTTCGAGCGAGATGTGTGAAATGAAAAATTTTAATACTCATAAAATGCATTGTCGATATTGCAATTATATTATAAAAAACTTTATTATTGTAATTTTAGTTGAAATTAATATATCTTGGAATAAATCATCACAAAAAAATGCGTTACAGATCTCAAGTTGCTAATTGCAAATATCTTTTCTATATTTATATTGATTAGTTATATTGAAAAATGTGCGCTTACTGTTTATCTTTCGCTCTGGCACATGCAAATAATTCAGTCTCAACTGAGCTTGCGGCAATGGCTAGGTCATCAAAATTTACTTTACAAAATTACGTTATTCACTTTTCTCGTTTTGCTCTACGAGCAAGCGAATAGTATACGTTCTATCCAAGCTAACTGAGCGGAAATGGAAGTTTATGTATAAAAGCCGTATACTTAATAAAGCATATAAATGCTAAAGGATAAATCCTTGAAACGCTATGGCAAATATTGTAGAAACGCCAATTGTTGTTAACTGCCACAGGGAATGAGCTCCATACTTTCCTGCTACGTTGTTCACGAAACATAACATTAAAAATGAACACTTAAACTCTCTAAATCGCTGGCTACTTAAACTTTAAACTCGATAATTCCCGAGGGCTATTCCGTTACTTCAAGTTCAGTCGGAACGCGAAGAGCGACGAGTTGTGCTCGATTAACCGGGATCCAAAAGACCTTTCTCGGACATGTAGGAAGCCGCGGGCGATTTTCCCCGCCGAAGCTTATTTCTTCCGCGAGAAGAGGAAACTCGCGACGGAAGTTCTCTTCCTCTTCTCCTCCTCTTCTCTCACACTGATAGGAAAACCTGCTTTGCTCCCTCGATAAACTATCGCGAGTCGTGTACGCCTGGGATAGAACAGGACTTACCGATGTCCCTTGCGACGTATCTGCCACTCTCGAGCGCCGAGGCGAGTTTCACGATACCCTGAAGCTTCTTACTGCAAATCGGACTCCACACTCCGAGCTGACACGCTTTGTAACATCGATCCGGACCTATCTCACGCACTTCTAAAGGCTGTGAAAATATCAAATTGTCGGTCGAAGATTATAAATTTTTTAAATACGACAAACAAGTAAAAAAAAAAAAAAAAAAAAAATTTTATCTTTTTAGTATATTTTATTTTTGCTGAAATATTATAGTATTCTATAATATTATTTCCATTTTAAATCTGTTATACCAAGTTATATACCATTTATTTATTATTATTATTTTTTTACATAATCTAATAAAAAAAGAGAAGTTTATTCATCTGCACAGAAAATGTTGATACACGAAAAATATGATAATCTTCTTGAATGAGAATTTTATAGATAATAGAACTGAAGCTTATAACTTTTATGAATTTACACATAAATCGATTGAAAGATTTTTTAGTTGATTTATACATCCGGCAAATACTAACTTCAATTTTCTTTGCTTTAAAAGTGCTAGTATTCTGAGATATATTATATTATATATACAGTGAGTACAAAAAGTATTCGTACAGAGAAATTTTTTTTTAATTTTATTTTTATAAAGTAAATATTATCCAGCGAGAAATGAGTCATCAAATTAATGTCGAATCGACATAAATTTGATGATTTTAACACCAATTTGACGTCGATTCGACGTTTAATTAACGATCATTTCTTGTTGGATAATTAATAATTTATAAAGAATAATTATTTGTAAAGAATAAAATAAACTGTATGTTTCTTAAAATTATATATACCAAAATGATGTGTGTTAATTATACAAAATAACAGCTGAAAAATAAGTGAAAATTAAAAATTGTATTGTTTGAATGCTCAAAAAGTATTCGTACAGACGAGAAATTTAGCTTCTAAAATCAGGAATACATGCGAAGCTTGTTTGTTTATATTAAAACAGAACGTATTCATTGTATAAAATTGCTAATTAATGTTTATTTTCTACAA
>NW_017305288.1:1593515-1610401 GCF_001594115.1 Trachymyrmex septentrionalis
GTGTGCGGTTCGTTTTATCATGAGCGACCTTTTGTGTTGAACGCGTTCTGGTGCGCGTTCATGCAGCTTGCGAGCGAACAGAAAGAATTGAAAAAGTCGGAAAACTGCTAGCTGCAAGAGAAACGAGAAAGAGACCGATGCGAGATTCGCGACAACGCGGTGTTCCGATTACGCGGCGCAGAAATTCCGAGGGCGCTTCCTGGTATTTGGAAAACGATGCCCCGTATTTGCGTCGGACGGAAGGAACGAGCGACAAGCAGGAGAGGAAAGAGGGTCAGAAGAGGGAACTATCAAGAAAGAAGCGTATGAGCTTGGTGCCAACAACGTTCCTGTGCCGCAGGCTGAGCGGTTGGTGAGGCGAGACGAGGGGGGACCCGAGTATTTCGCTAATTAGGTCGCCTCGCCGGCCGCCAGGATTCAGGAACGCCAAGCATTTGCTACTCTTGATAGGGCAGAGCACTCGGCTTACCCTCCTAACCTCTTGCTACACCCCGTTGCCGCCCACAAGCAAGCCCCGACCAACTACTCCTCCCTTGGTGATCCGAACTTAGAATTTTGGTCCTTGAACTTATGCAAAAGAATGTCTGTTATGTATGAGCGCAACGAATTATGAGAACATTCACTATTAGATAAGCTTTGTCACGCTTAAGTCCCGAAAGAAATAATTAAATCTCGGTTTAAATTTGAATGCAATGGTGTAACAAATTAATGACATTAATGGAGTAACTTTTAACATAAAACTATTAAAAATAATAATAATATTAAATTATATCACCGATTTGTATCAATAAAAGATATGAAATATTTGTTACATTTAATTAATTTATTTTTTGGTGATAATCGAATCTTTTTATGTGCAGAATAAAAAATTAATTTATCTAAAAAAAGACATTCAGTAGAAATGCAAAGAAATCTCTTATCTTATCAAAATAGAAATATGCTTCTATTTCCGATAAAGTATATTTTTTGACATATGTTGTTTAGGTAGTTTTTACTTTTTTGAGGAGTACTACTATCTTATATCTAGAATTTTTTTAAATTCTCTTTATAATAAATAATGTTCATCCCAGCGAAGATCCAAAAGATTTCATAGGTCTTTCTCCATGATACAAAGACTGAGAACAAGTCTCTTGTCCTATCTAGCGTGTAATCTACACTGATCACAAGCGTAGTGCTCTTCTTCTTTTGCAACTGCTTTTACTTTATCGGTTTAAAGTTATCACTCTTTCTTTAATCTTCGTCAAGAGATGAATGTCTAGATCTTGTCTTTACTTCAACAGTCATTTTATTTTATGACGGATGAATCAATACTATATTAACACTTACTATTGAATATTGAAATTTAATAAAAGAATAAGTCAACTGCAAAATTTATATGTATATATATATATATATATAGAAATTGTACAAAATGCTACTTTTTACCTTTAAAATATTGTTTTATTTTATACAAAAAGTAGTTATAAGTTTGCTTTAATTGACACAGTGTTTTAAACTTTTGGAATAACATAGTAATTTTTTAAACTGTACTGAGAAAAAAGTGTTTGCTATTTGTAACTATAATTGCATGATAAAATAATTATGGTGTAGGAGCTCTTTTTTATGATTATTATTGCTAAAATGTTAGTAATAAATAACTATATATATGGTTCTTTAAAATAAGAAAAAAATTGTACTATAAATTATGATAATTTCAAGTATTAATAAAACGACAAAATATAGATAAATGATATAAATAAAATCATTTTTATTCAGTAAATGCAATTGCAATTATAGTGAATTATAGTCTTTTTCTTAAATTCACTTATTATTTATGTGGTAATAATAACATAAAAAATGTGTTAAGGAAGAATTAAAAATTTTCAAACATTGTGTGTGATTGTTATTAATAGCACAATTAACTATATTTGCATGGTTGAAATAACTATAAATGTACCCAGGGTGTTTAACGTAACGGTCCGCATGATTTCTCAGATACTTCCGACAGTTACAATAAAAAAAAAGTTGAAAGGTGAATATTTATTTGTTTTACACAAGCTACAACATGCGATAGAAGAATTACAAAAAAAATTGAATGGTGCTATTTAAAAAATTTAAGATGACTTTGATTTTTTTATGAAAAAAATTTTTTTTTAATTTTTTTAACGAATGTTGTAGCCTATATAAAATAGAGGAATACTTTCATCCTTTACTCTTTTTTTGAACTGCCGGAAGTGTCTGAAAAATCGTGCGGATCGTTGTGCTGAACACCCTGTATAGTCCCAAAAATGACTATAGATAAAAGACTATAAATTATGGCAACCATTTTTTTCATTCATTGTAGGTTAATACATTATTTTCTTACAAATCGTTACAAAAGTTTTCTGTTTTATCAGTCAGTATTTCTATGCCAGCAAGATATTTGAAATTTGGTATTCACGACGTTTACGGGAAGACTGTATTCAATTAAATATTTTTAATTGTTGAATGTATGTACGCGTGCGTGAGTGACGTATGTAGTCGATCGTGCGACTCGCACTGGTAAAGCTACTATAGAATTCACAAATCGATCGTACCGTATACTCGTGCCGGATAACTTCCGACTTGGAAGTTCGCATAATAACGCGGATACTATCGTCCGACCGTAATTAACCGCGGCGGCGCTGAGGTTAATGAACAATGGAGCTCGCAATCGAGTTGTGCAACCCAATATCCTCTGTAAGACACGCTGAACACTTATCGATCAAGCACAGACCGCGCCGGAGTCTGTCTGTGGCAGATGTTGTTTGATGATAGTGTTGACCGCACTTTTTGCCGTCGGTATCTGTCATTGGGCTATCGTTTATTCAAAATATTGAACGAACTTGTTTATTGAAATGTTTATGATCTTATCCTTGGCTGATGTCTTGTGCTGAAGTTATGTTATCCTTTGTCGCTGTCACATATATTCGTATCCGAGAAAAATACATTTTGAAAGCTCGAATATACGGTCGCTTGTCAGCATCGAGTGGTTGTAATCAGTCTACATTGGATGCATAGCATGGATTATAATACTTGCATTAATCATTTGTGAAATGCAAATGTTTGCAAATTATCCATGTATCCTAGCTTCTCATAATTATTAAATAATAAATATCCAGAGGTTTATAGTAATATTATTCGATTATAGCGAATAGAATCTTATTGGAACGATCGGACATTAATTCTGTTTTCGTAGAATATTATAGATTAGTTGAATTGCGTTGCACAGCTCACTTAGTCATTAGTTATGGATTAAAATCACAATAGTAATTTAGTTTAGAGATGGGATTTAGAGACGGATTTACTAGAGTTAGAATATGGTGAGTAACTTGGGGGCAGCCAATCAGACCGCAGCACACCAAACTCGGCTGAAACACGGAGATGAATTCCTTCCAGATACAACTACAGGCTTCCTATTCTGCCAATGTATAGATGCGCACAAAGCTATGTTGTATCTGTTTGATTGGTTTAAACGGCTCTCGTATAACCACAACTGTACCAACTATCTGCGAAATGCCTTAACCGGATATATTGGCACAATCGAGTAACATTCGCTTATCGATTCTCTCAATTTTAGCCAGCGATTTTTCCCATTTCTATTTTTAAATTCTACTATCTCAGTAACGTTTAGTACCGATCGCTCTAACTTTTCCACATTTAGCAATCGTTATGAGTGGGAAATCTGTTTTTATTGCTATTTTCGATTGAATTAAATAAGCTAACAGAGACTCTTTTCTTAAACGTCTCCAGGCATGAGGTTCTAATAACAAAGTAATTAATTTTATTTATTTATCTTACTATATAAATCGTACATTTGTGCAGTTATAAATTTTTTGTTTTATTAATAATATTTTAAATCACTTAATATTCTACTTCCCAGATAAAAGATACGATATGATCTATTTAATATATTATTTCGATATTAACTATAATATTAACTATAATATTATGACAAACAATTTATTGTAATAGAACTCACCACATAGAGACCCTCCAAAGCACCAAGAAGCGTGACTAGCTCAACGTTCTCAAAACGATCATCTGGCAGTAGTACCAACAAAGGACATTTTACCCCAGCTTTTAAAGCCCTAATAAATGCAGAAAAGTCATAAACTCAGTTACATTGATGAATTATATATTATCCTAATACAATAATATTTGATCATATAATGAAATGAATTTTAGAGAGATTATATAATATTTTACTTTAGTCTTTTCTAATCCAAAATTACCCAGATTAGATAAATCCTGTGTATATGCGAAACAAAAATTTTTTTCTCGTTTCCCATAAATTAACTCTATTATTTCTTTAAAAAAGTGATGATCAACAAAAGACTCAATCGGTCAAGAATTATCCTATTAACAGATAAATCGATAGTAGTAGAATACCAATCTGAGAATCTAAATTAATCAAAATGAAGGATTCTTAATGTCAAATAACTAATAGAAAGGGCATATAAGAGTCAGTTATAAAAAGAATCTAAATAAAAGATCTAAGTAAAGGATCAAGAAATATCGTAAAAATAAAATTCAAAGGCAGTAGGAATCACGTATATAGACTCAAAAGGAAGTTGACAGTAATTACGGTGCGGACATATCGTTTATATTTGATGATTGTCGGCGGACATCATAATCCACGCAGTAATATTGCTACCATAGAACCTGCAATAATATTACACTCCAGAGGACGTTCATGCAAAAAAAAAGAAGAGAAATGAGTTCTCTGGGGACAAGTACGATTCTCATTGAGTATCTCGAGACACGAATGGCCATTCTCGCTCTCTTTGTATCTAATTTTCATCTTGTCGGGTGTAATACAAACGTGAGCTGTATAACCGAAGGTGCCTCTCACTTTTGCGAATCACGAACTATTAATCTATTCCTGAAGTATATTGCTATCATGTTTAAACTTTGTTAAATGTTCCTGATGCGTTGCGTGCGATGTCTCGTACTTGGTAATTTCGAGAAACTGTCGTTATATCACAGTTCTCAAATCTCCCGTTCTATTCTCAATTCAACAAAGTACTTCTGATTTGAGTTTGGTATTAATGTCGCGTAGAACCGTGCATCGCTATTATTTCGAAATCTTAAAAGTAAACCACATTATTGCTTAGATATGTAACGGAGCGCGATAACAGTTTTGTCCGCAGAAAATATTGGTAATAAAATACAGACTAAAAGAATAAAATTCGAAGGCTGTGACCAGTTTCCTCCGGAGAATACTACGAAGGTTTGCATAAGGAAAAAAGTAAATTACAAGTGTAAGCAAATTATACTTTCAAATAATTATACAAAAGTTGGCATCCAAGAGTTTATGAGCTTTATCCTTTATGCTTTATTTTTAATTTATTACTTTGTTGTTTACTGTTTATATTATTTACATAATATTTTAAATATTTATTAAAATTGGCCCGCTCTTGATATTATTCAAAATTGTAAGTTGGAACCAAATTTAAAAAATACTTACCATTAAAACAAAATGCGTATAGAGTAAAGTAAGGTAATTGGGATATATTAATAAAAATTTTGAAATTGTGTAAAAGATCGAGATCGTATAGTGTAATTAAACATACAAAACGTACACTACAATTTCTGCAATGTTAACCTATCCAAATTATCTCGCTTTACCCTAAATTGATACGCAAGATACGTTCATTACTTTTTTCTACTAACATAGAACGTGCTGATCCATGCCAATCTTTCGTTAACGTCACTGTCCGCGTAAAAAAAAAAAAAAAAAAAAAAAACAGTTGTGCCAAACGGACAGGAATTTCATTTTTCAATCGAATTTCGCGACGGACAGGCGTATGGTTCGCGCGGAATTTCGTTCGTACATCATTGCGTTTCCCGTATGCAGCTATTGGAGTACACAAAACGCTGACAATCGTTTGTGGCTCGTTTCGTTGCAAGACCATCATGTCGATAGTGAATGAACACTCGATGCTTATATGAAGATGTTCAAAATTGTAAACACATACAATCAAGAGCACTTAATTAATTACTCTCACACCGATTTCGATTAATTGTAACGAGCTCGAAAAAAATACAACGATTTTTTTCAAATATATGCAAATTGCCGACACAAGAACGCAGATATAACGTCACTTCCTGGATGCTCGCTAAATCCAATTATATCCGGACAATGAAAAACACTGGAATTTGCGCGCTTCAATTGTGGAATTTAGTAAAGTGTCCCTTATATAGTTGAAGAATGCTTATTAGAAATACCAAAGAGATTAAAAATATTGTTGAATTATTAGTGATTATTGTTAAAGAATCAAGAAATTGAAAAAATATTTTTGTGTTTTGCAATAAATATTGATTCGTATATGTATAGACAAAGAACTGAACATGTAGAAATCTTGTTGAACTGAAATTAAAAAGAGACAGTATAGGTGCGTGGTGTTGCTTTGATAGCATTGTGTCATTGTATGTATATCATCCCTTTTATTGTCTCTTGTCATTGTCTTTTATTGTTTATAGCATTACCATCTCTTCTATATAAAAATGGTTTTATATAGCTATATCGACAACTATTATTTAATTACCTGATAACATGAAGAAATTGAATTAATAGGTAATTATTAGTCCGTAATTACCAAGGAGATTAAAAGCTAAAGGCAATAAAAAATGTAATACTTTGTAAAATAGCCAATTAACCCTTAAGGGTCGTAGCGCAAAAATCGGATCTGCTTGGAAACAGTAGTGCATAAATTAAAGATATATTTTACATAGTTAGATAGTGTAATTTTGCAATTTTAAACGACTTAGGGATGAATATGACTATTTGCTCCAAAAAGGAAGTGCCTTAAGGGATGCAGCGCAAAAATTCAAACTATGTAAATATGAAAGTGCATAAATAGTGCATAAATCCTATGTATTTGATTTTCCAAATCGATTGTTATTAACACGTAGAAAAAGGGGGGGGGGAGTGAGGCTGACTGACAGTCTACTCAGCTCTTTTACAAAAAATTTTTTTTAGTTAAAATGAGCGCAAAAATTTTTTTGCGGATTTTGAGAGCGCATTATTATATAATTTATTCATTAAGATTTAGTTAAGTGATGGGGTTTAACTAGGCAGACGTTTGACGGTACGCTTTTGCTCAGCTAATAAATGCGGACTTGAATATATATTACCCGATTACAATATAATACATATCGCTTCTTCATATCTTTATTCAATATATTATATTTTTATTTAAATGTATTATAAAATCGTATTTGAAAGCTGATAAAATAAATTGATATAATACATATAAAAAATATATTTCTGTAGACATAACGGTTCCGTTAGTTTGGCATTTACGTTAAAAAACCTATAAAAAGAAAGAAAAGCGTGCGGGATAATACAAAAGAATTACCGTTTTATTCCCTTCGTAGCTGCCTCTGCGAAACTCCGCACATCGTGATAATCCATGTTAAGCGGACCCGTTGGGCTGTAAATGAGCCTTTTTGCGAGCAAATTGATGGGCAAAACCGCGCCGATCACGCCCAGTGCAGCATCGATCTGGGCCGCGGTATAGAGGACGGTTTTGAAGGGTTCCGGCTCGTTGGATCCAGGGGTACTTCCTGACACCAGAATAATGCCATCGTATTCGCCGCTGCAGATATTCGTTTCAATTTTCAACTGACATGGCATCCATCTGAAATGAATCATTATCCATGTTATTTGAATGTTTCACTTATTAGCAAATCCGATTAGACAATAGCAAGATAATTAATCGTTAGCGAGAATACGATAGGTCCATTGAAATCAATATAATTACAGTGGAATACAAATTAGCAGAGGAAGATAAAAATGTTCATAAAAAAAAAAAGAAAATGAGAGAGAGAGAGAGAGAGAGAGAGAGAGAGAGAGAGAGAGAGAGAGAGTGATGAGATTCACTCAATGCCATTAGAATTATTTATTTGCTAAAATTGTAGCCTGTTAAATATTGTATATAGAAGAATAAATGCAAATGTTTTAATTTCATTTTTATAAATATAAATGTTTTTGTAAACAAATTTTAACTGTTATTCGTATTATTTCTATAATTATATTCGAAATTTTGTGCGCGTATTTTCAGTAAAATTATGTACAAAATCTCTCAAACAGAATCACAAATAGGAGATATAAAATTTCTACATTTATTTTTCGATGTATCTTGCAGTGTTTATGGGACAGTGTCGCATTTGATTTTCTCTGCGGGGATGTTTACCCATACATCTGTCTTTTCATATTTGCAATTTCTCCTTATTTTTGCTCGGATAAAATCACATAAGAGAGCGAACTGAATATTCGTATGTGAAAAGAAATAAAATCACCATATAATACTTTATGACGAATTAGTAACGCAAACGTTAAAAGATAAATATTACAGTCTAAAATTGACACACAGCTATTAAACCGAATATAATGTTAAAACAATTTAAAAGTTTCTTTTTCCCTTATTATTTAATTTTGTGATTTATTTCCATTCACTTTCATTTATTCTTTAAAGTTCAAGCATTCATGCACATGTTTTGCATTTTCGAGCATTTATAAATATCATTTTATATAAAATAACATTATTTATTATGATAAAAGTCAGAGAAAACCTTTTGTTCTCACATAATTTACGTTGATTTTGTTATAATATTTTTAAATGATATCGATACTATTATTTATTTAGTACAGTGGACACGTATTTCAATGGATATAGATTTTAATAGTCCTGGAGTTTATTAACTTGGGAAATCATTTTTATTTTGTGTGTGTGTGTGTGTGTGTGTGTGTGTGTGTGTGTGTGTGTGTGTGTGTGTGTGTGTGAGAGAGAGAAAGATCTTGTTTCATCTTGTATATTATTTCTAATACAAATAATCTATTATCAACTTTTTTAAAGATGGATCGTTATAATAGTAAGCGTATTTAAAACATTTTTATTTTTATATCATATTTATAATATCTTATTTATTAATTTTACATATTTTATGTTTTTAATATCAAATGCCATTGTATTAAATTATATTAAATAGCTTATTACTTGGAGAGGGAACAAGTTAACAAAATAGAAAAAGATTATAATTAATATTTTTTTAGTATCTCAGATTGATTGTGTTTAAATATCCGAACGTTTCGGCGCACATTTGAGATAAATTAAATTCATGAACCAAGAATTATATTATTCGAAACATCTAACTTTGACCGGTCCTAGGCGCTCTCTACTATATTAGTATTTTTGTTTGTATGTTAACAAATATTCTTTCATAATAATAATTTGAGACTAAAAATTATTTTCATTTTGTTTTTATTTATTGTATTTTATTAAATGTAAAAATCAACATATTAAATTTAAATAAAATTATAAATAACGGTGAAAATATAATATTGTTAATATTTTGTAAATTCAACTTAATTTATTTAATCATAGATACGACATTTTGTTGGAAGATAAATTCTGTTGGAGTACTGTGTTGCAACTATATAAATATTCTGTAAAATATATAGTATTCTTATCGATGACGGTAACTATAAATATCGTTATCTTCTTTTACATTTAGCACTAAAATGAAGATACGTATTATTAAATGTGCGACTTGAAGAACAAAATGGTTTAATAATTTAGATGAATATAATCGTTGGATAAGATTACTGAGCGCAAATTCAATGTTGAATACATTATATTAACAATATCTCTAGCATCACTTTCACAGACGAAAGTAGTCACTGCTAAATTGCTTAGATCTAAATAGTCGAAAATTGTTATTATTAAAATGATATTTAAATATTTATAGAATACGCGAATATTTATATAAAAAATTATTAAATAATGTATTTTATATGTTTTTATCTCGGATTTAGTGTATGATATATATATTTGAACATGTAACATATAGAGATGAGTAAAAAACTAAAGATAATATAATTGTAGAATATGTTAGTTGATATGTAAACGTTCATATTCCAGAGTAAGAAAGTTTATATAAAGTCTATACAAATATTGTTATATACATCTAAAAGGGCTACATAAACCTCTTGCCATAATACTACAAAGATTCTTTTTATACAAAAGAAAAGAAAATATTAGAGAAGTAGGTGTGCACATATACTTTATAGGAAATGTACTGCATGAAATGTACGAAAATTTTTTAAGATAATTTCGAAAAATGGTGCCAGCGAGTTGCTATGAAAACATTCTTACATAACATCTTTCAAAGTATCTTGTAACATCTCTAGCATCGATACAGAATTATCTGTTTTGTGTGTGTGTGTGTGTGTGTGTGTGTGAGAGAGAGCCAGAAATGAAAAATACTTATCCTAACTATGCTATCTATGTGTAATTAATATAGAAGTGAAGTGTTTCGTTAAATAAAATCGATGATTAAATTTAATTTAGATTCTATATCACAATCGAAAGATACACAGTTTAATTAAAAAATATTTTATCACAAGTTTGAAATGTTCTTTTGCAACGATAGCAATTAACCAGACCTTATTTTAACCTGGTCTAATAGAGTTTTCATATTTGTATATCACATTCTAACATATTTTTAACAGGTTTTCCCACACGCGAAATCAATCTAGTCAATACTGACTGGTCACAATTCGGGCACAATAACGTTGAATTCTATGGAAGATAATAAATCTCAAGAGTACACATGATATCGTACACGCGGTAAATCGAACATCGATCGATTACGAACATAATCTAACAGACAATAATGCTTTCTCGCGCTCTCGTGAGCGTGTGTGTGTGTGTGTGTGTGTGTGTGTGTGTATATACATCACGCAGAGATAATGAAGTCTTCGTAGATCTACGATCATTGCTACCATCAGGTGTTTCTATGAACTCGCTTCGTGCAGTTTATGCACGATTCGCCAATAATTTACTCTGGAATTTACCACTATCTAACTGCATCTAGTATTTGCCAAAACTAACAATGGCTTAAAGAATGGAAAAATTAAGAAAAACGCGAGCCTTTAGGAATTATTAGGTTATACTTAAGTAAAGAGAGAGAGTTAAGTGTAAGCGCGTAATATCTTGATGAATAATATTTTACTTTTATTACTACACGAATGTTAGTACTAATATTTGATTTTACACATACGAGTACATATGAGTTGTTCATATAATTAGGAATAAAATTGGAAATATCATAAAAAATATACGTAGCATACGCATATATCTATGGATTCGATTAAAAGTTCCAATAAAGTACTCCCATATAAACTAAAGTATTTAAATAAATTAATGAAGTAAGGAATACATTATATTGCTAATTTTATAAATTCATCAACAAAATATATTTATTGCTTTTTATTGTTACCAATTTTATTATTCATGCTCAAATATATTAAAACATGATTTGTAAAGTCAAGTATATAATGACTCAAAACTGATCAAATGTACTATCGCAGCATCAACATAAGATATGTATAAGCATTTATGATCTTGCTATAATTATCTCTGTTTACGAATTTTTAAAAGAAATTTGTAACAATAACGATTTGATCAGTTTCATGAATCATTATATATGTCAAAAGTTTTAGAAAAGAAACAAGTCAACAACATCAAGTCTTGCATAATTTGAGTTAAGAAAGAAATAAAAATAACATTGTGAAAACTATTATATTTTATTGGATTTTAATATCTACTTATCTCAGCTGCTAATGAATGAAACTTACTTCTATCAAGTGCATGCACAATATGCAATCAATCAGGAGCGTATTCTAAGTTACGAGCTAATGATGCCGGAAACTTTGCAGCTTCGAAACAGTTGGGCACCACTGGATCTCGCGTAACAGTGCGAAACGAACCAACATTGGCTTAGAGAAATTCGCATTTCTCATGAGTTCGCGCGAATTCGCAAGCAAATATGTTTACGTCACGTTTTCGACATAGACTACCTAATTATTCACCAAGAATCTACAATTTACGATGAAATTACGAATTACTTATTAATTAAAGCGCACAGTTATAGGAACAACTCAATATACCACCTGATATTTTCGACAATTAATATATAATACAAGTCGAAAAATAACAACAATAGTTATTCTCATTTCAGAAAATACAGCGAAAGATTGGAGGTAGATATGATAGAAATTTAAAGCACTAAGATATATAAACTCGAATCTTTCAAATGTAAAACCTTTGAAAGCATAATAAATTTATGCTTATACAGCATTGAAATGTATATAGAAATCTTTTGTATGAGAGTATTTAATTTTACGCGATGCTATTATTCTCTTTTAAAGTTTGTCAAAGCGCGACGTATTTCATATTCCTATCTATTTCTACCATCCTTTTACAAAATTTAAATGGCTAATGATCGAATCCAAACCATCTGCATGAATAATTATGCCCTTGTGCACTAAGTTACTGTTGTCCCATCAAAGGTCATTCGCGTTTAGAATACAGCATTTACCGGCGCATGTCGTATGAGCTTTTCGTGTATTTACCTTGATTCCACCGCCATGATGCGCCGCGCCCACGCCGTACTCTTAAAGATACTCTGTGCGAGATAACGTACGGAAATGTATAGGTATTATCTTCTGCACAACTGTAACGTGAAATTCATACGCCTCTTGATAACCAACGAAAATAGACGTATGGCTGTTGCGCGTGTTCTACACGATCTTGCTGTCGTACTGTCAAAATGGATGTCTCGTGGCCTGATCGAACGCCTCGAAAAAGCGAAGAGCGCAGGATCGAAACCGTACTCGCGGCACGCTTCAAATCTGAAATCCGGCGACGGTCACTGTAATAACACTGAAAATAGCTGAAAAAGTAAAAAAAAAGGAAAGAAAAATGTATGTTACGCATATATATTTGAGAGAGAGAAAGAGAGAGAGAGAGAGAGAGAGAGAGAGAGAGAGAAGAGAATAATAAAAGCAGAAAGTGTATACAGTTATCGCTCGATGTGCCAGCGATATTACCTTCTCCTGCATGATAAGATTTGTGAGCGACCAACTCGAGAACGTGCACAATACTAAAGTCTGTGTTTTCTCGAATATAACCGACCGTCTTTACCACTACATAGCCATCCTCGTCCGGAGTAGGATATATACTGATATGAAACTACTACCGTTAAATCGCCGCAACGTTGCCAGCGTTCGTGGCCTGCACACCGGATCACCTTGAATTTCCAATTCCAAACAGATGCAGTGTCGATGGTCGGATGGTCGACGATCTATATTTGTAAACTGTACACTATGTCTGACTTTTTCCAACTCTTTATTTCATTTATCTATGCTAATTTATTTATATGCAAACAAATATAAATTCGTACAAATATAAATAAGAATAATATTTAGCTATCTCATTTAGCTATCTCATTTAATTAACTCACTTTTGTTACTTTTCTTTAATAAGGTACTGAAAGTCACTATCGTCTAAAATGAGTCACTATAATCACTCTTTTTTCTAAACTGACTTAAAATTTATAAGTTATAAATATAAGTGTTCTATTCATATTTTGTCTTGTCTGATAACAATTATTCTTACTGTTGCTTACTAGATATTTATATATATAGTCTGATGTCTCATGATTACTATTGAGGATAATTACTAATTAAGGCAACCCAAATGTTGCGTGCGAGTAAGATGTTTTATAAAGAAATTTAAGGTATTTCTTCGAGAAAAAAAATTGAGTTTCTATAGATTTTTTTGAAATTTGGATATTATGTTTAAAATAATTTTATCTATATATAGTTAAATTTCAAAGACCCTAGCGGTGCCGAAATGGAGATATCCACCTTCAAAGAGTTTCTCTTACGTAAACTCCTATATTAAGCCTTGTCGAAATAATATATAATTAGGTGTAGTAAAAAGTCATCGCGTATTTTTTAGCTCAAAGTTGTATATACAATATCTTCGTCAATAATGAATGAAATTCAAATTTAAAAAAAGGGTTTTAAAGTTTGAAATCTCTACTTTTAAAAGCTTATCACATTTTTTAAGTTTATATGAGTTTGATAATTTTTACATACCAAAAACTACGAGCTGAAAAAGACGAAAAATTTTCTTCTCACTTTGTGGATTTGTAACGTGTCCAAAACGAATTTGAGAAAATTTTCGATTACATATCGTGAAAGCTTGATACTTTCCCTACAAAATCGTTTTTTTTAAATATTCCTACGACTTTTGATTACTGAGTTATCGCGGATTAAATAAAAGAATTATTTTGACTTTAATTGCTCATAACTCCATTAAAAATTGTCGTATCGTATAATTTAAAAAAGAGATTTTTAAAGCTGAATCTTTACTCTATCAAGATATATTTATATTGGTAAGAAAGTAATTGCGGTTTTTACTGATAGATGTCTTTTAAAAAAACGCGATGACTTTTTACTACACCTAATATTAACTTTGCGGCGAAAATCTTCTACAGATTAAAAAAAAAAAATAAATATGTAATGTAGAAATATGATTGGAATCTTATAAAAAAATGGGATGGCTTAGTGGTGCCGTTTCTGAATTAGAGTACTTTAAATTTGTAATTTGATGAAATTCACCTTCTCGCACGCCAAGCAGCGAGACAGAGACATGTTGCCACATTTCAATTGTCTTTAGTGCGGACTAGTGTTCGTGCACACAGATACGATACATTTATGCTCATCTCAAAAGTTTCTCTCTTCAGAGAGCACGCGCAGAGAGAGCACATTCATAGTACACGATTAACTTTTTAGCGTAATTGTAGCCGAAGAAATATACCTTAACGTCCGCGCGCTAATCGCAATCGATCTATCCGAATTGTCGTCGCGCAATCTCTTACGCAGTTGTAAGCTCTCAATCGCATAAACATTTGGGCCTTATTTTGCATTTCGCGATCTGAATGCTAGACAAGCTGGTGCGGCTGATATACACAAAACGTCGGAAATAAAAAACACAATGGTAACAGGGCAACGAGTTACTGTTTAAAAGTAACTAACCGTGAATAAAAATGTAGATATTTTAACAATTTTTCAGCAACAAATACGAATTAACAAAACTCAATTTTTGCGAAAATTTTTATTATTCAATACCTTCATAACTATTTTTAGTTTAATTTAAAAATGGTAAATTGATTTGTAATTGTCAAATAAAAAAATATTTATCTCAATATGCAATTTTTATTTTAAAATTATATTTAAGATGAATTTTTGTATAATATATTAAAATACAAAGTTTTCAGAAATCATTTGTATTAAATTTGTGTTCAATTTTTGCTGGATAGTTATCTTTAAAATGAATAATTTTTTTAATTGAACTGATTAATGGCTTTTGCTATCTGAAGTCTATGCTGAAAAAAAATGTTGCTATAAGCTAGAGCGAGGCTTTTTCTTGCCATAATGTTTATGTTTTTCAACATATATTGAATATTTAAAGGTTGTGCTTTTAAAGAAAAATCATAATTGTATAAAGTAATTGTATAATGTGCATCACTGCAAAGAGATATTATTTGTCGTCGTAAATTTTCATAACTTTAAAATTGAAACAGAGAGAGAGAGGGAGAGAGAGAGGGGGGGAGATTGATTGATTGATCTTTATTAGCTTTAATAGCTACAATGTGTGATACAATCTAATATATTGCCTATTTATTAATTATCCAAACTGCCAGACTTAAACATCTTATATCTACATTGCACTATCCCTCTGCACTTCTTATATATGGCACTAGCGCTCTCTTAAAGTTTTTTAATCTTTTTTCTTTTCTTATTTCATTAGGTAAAATTGTTTTACATTTTAAATCCATCATATAACAACATTCTCTGTTCCTCTTTTACATCTTTTAATATATATATTTTCCTCTGATCTTCTTTGTTTGTACTCCTTCCTCTCTTCTTACTTGCTCTATCTTATTTTTTAAATAACCCGTTAAATAAAACAATTTCTATTTACTATTTTATGTATCAAAATACAAACATTGTATTCCATTCTTTCCTTAATTGACATGCCTTCAATTGCAATGCCTCAAGCATGCCTTCAATTCTTGTTTTGTAATTGCATCGTAATATAATTGTCATTCCCTTATTTTGCAATTTCTGTAAATACTGCACATTATAATCGTTTAAACTCAGTCATATAGACAAACAATATTTGGAGCAATTATCGCTTTGTATACAACACACCTCATAGTGTCAAATTCATACTAATTCGACGAAATGCCTCCAATTTCGATCCTATCTTTTTCTCTAGGTTAACATATGCTGCAAAATTTAAATTTCTATCTATAATGACACCTAAGTATTTAATTTCACTAACCACTTCTAATGCTATATTTTCTAGTTTTACTTTTATATTGCTTTCCGATACTTTTTTCCTAATATCTCTAACTAGCATAACTTTGATTTTATTCACATTTGATTTCAGTCTATAATTTTTCAACCATTTCTCAATTTTTTGCTGTATATTATCTGTACATTAAGATTATTATTTATTTCTTGACTTGTATGGTCTATTGTATATATTAGTGCATCATCTGCGAATAATCTAATTTCACAATTGCCACAAACAACTCTTGTCAAGTCATTTATATAGAGTAAAAATAATAACGTAATCCTAATACTGATCCCTATGGAACTCACAGCAATAGATTCTGACAAACTTCCATTAAATTTAACTCTCTGAGTTCTGTTTTCTAAATAACTTTTAAATCAACTAAGTACTATCCCTGTTATCCTATAACTTTCCATTTTTTTTTTAACAAAATATCTCTGTCTACTAATTCAAACGCTCTTTTTAAATCTAAAAATACTCTTATCATCTTTCTTTCATTTATACTTCTTTTCCAATTCGATATAACCCATTGAAGGGCAGTCTCACATGAGACTCTCTCTCTAAATCCTGATTGGCACTCTTCTAATAATTTATTATCCTCCAAATAGTTAACTAATTGACTCTCTTTCCCTCTGTGTGTGTGTGTGTGTGTGTGTGTGTGTGTGT
>NW_017305288.1:1610441-1619046 GCF_001594115.1 Trachymyrmex septentrionalis
GAGAGAGAGAGAGAGAGAGAGAGAGAGAGAGAGAGAGAGCAGTCATTTCGTTTTTTTATCTGCTATGTATTTACTGAAGAAATAATATTGAAAATATATATGTATAACATTAAAATTGTATTTATATATTAATATTTAATTATGTTGACAATTATTGGATAATTATCGACTTATAGTATATCTACAGATATGCCATTTAGATTAGACATTTAATAATTTAAATACGTTTAAATAAAATTAAACTAATCTTTGTCATATCGAAAGTACAGCATATTCAAGATTAGCATTTACAAGTAAAAAGGTTGTCTTGAGGTTCTCAAGTAATTACTAAAACAGATAAAAATTAATGAGTTATATTATTGAAATAATAAATATATAGGTACAATGATACAAATAAAAATCAACGATCACAGTCGCTGGATTGGCATCCCATTACGTATCTACATATTTTGAAAGCAGCACAACTTAAAAAATACACAACTTATAAAATAACTCACATTCTTTGAAGTATAAAAATAACTTTTAATATCAATATCTGAGATGCTAGATAAATTTATAAACAATTCACACACGAATTACATACGTATGTACAGATATGCGCAATCTTCTATACGATATTACTTACTATAAAAAATTCGAAATCCATTTAAGATTTAAATACTATGTTAGAGGAACCCTCGCGTATGACTGCTATTTTGCAATCAAATGTCTTTATCTAATACGAAGTTATATACTATTGCAGAGTATCAATTTGAATCATTGAATCTAAATACAAAGTTATACAAAATGCGGCCCTATTTCTTTTTTGTAATTTTTTTATAATCTCTAAGACTAGGCTTCTTTATTTAATTTTTTAAATATTCTTTTTTTTTTCTTATTAACTGACAAAAGTTACTTTCATTATTTTCATGATACAAGACAAAATTATTCTTACAGTATAACATTCACGAAATAAAAATAATACGAAAGAACATGTCTCGAAAAAACATGAATTTGACACGAACAAGTATATAAAGACAAAAGAGAAAATTTTTTCCAATTTTGATCTATTTCTTACTGTATATTAAATTATTTTTGAAAGAATTATTTTTGAAAAATAAATATAATTCAAAAAATCAATGCTATTGAATATAGTATTGAATATAGTTAAAGAAGAAGCGTAGTGAGAATACTTTTGAATACATATTTTGAGTATACAATTGAAATAATGTGTAATAAGCAAACAAATTACTTTATCGGTGATTTGATTAATAATTTTCCATTATCTATAATCAAGTTACATAATTATGTATTTAGTTGCTAATAGTAATTATACTAATTTTCACTTCTATGCACCTTCGCTTAGATACAGAAATCATTCATTGCGAGCAGTGACATGAACTCAGTCAGCAAAAGCATGTGTACTTGACAATCTTCTCTAGTAAATCGTGTTCATGTCTAAATGCAGCTTATACGTGTCTTGTAGTTAACTTTAATTGGCACACGCAAGTTAAAAGTTTTCATGAATTGCATTTCTGAATTGCTTCTATTTGAGCAATATTTTGAGCTGAATATGAGAGTAGCTCGAGCACTGTAATGGAGGGAAACTTTGCTTACGCGTAATTACGTTTCACGCGCACAGGTCACAAACTCACGTGTATCGTATTTGGATAATAAAATTTGGCACTAACAACTGTTCACTTATTATAGTATAACTCTCGCAAATGTTGAGATTTTTTATTCAATGGTCGATAGTGATACTGCGAACAATGCATGGAGAACATTTTCAAATTTGCATTGCAGTATTTATAATCTAGTATGCTTACCAATTTCATTGGTTACGTCGAGAGAAGCATTTTTTAACGCGTTCAATTTCTCCACATAGCTATTATCTAGGTGTAGCTTTCCTCTATCATCGATGCATCCTTGAGGAGAAGTTATTTTTTCGACACTATCGGGAATAGACATTACAGAGGAAAGAGTGGCATTCGTGACGTCTGTATCGTTTTTATTCCCAAGACGAATGTTGCTGACGTAGAGCCTCCGTTTTCCAGGAAATAATCCCGCTATCTTCCGTGCTGTAGGATGCAGCAAGTGCTCTTCGTATTTGTCAGCTTCGGCATCGGCAGTAATTAAACTTACAATGATACCAACGCCGACGGTCGTTATGCTACCGATAAGAGCGTAATACATATAGGTGATCCCGTAAAGAACATTTAAAGGATCAGATGATTCATTGGTTACGTTGACAGATGATGGCGTAATGTTTTTCGGCATTGTTGTCCAGTTAGTAACGTTTGATACATAATACTCTAGACTAATTGGTCTGACGACCCATGAGGAAAACGTCTCATTGTCGCAATTCTCTGTCGATAGGGGTAGCATCTCAGGTACGTTACCCTGATTGAGGTGACCGTAAGTGATCCACATCGTTGTTATATGACTAAAAATCATACCAGCGGCGGCACCTTTCCAATTAGCACAAGGTATCAACAGAGCGAGGAGAAATACACCAAGAAGAGGTCCGGATGTTGCTGACGTCATTAGCATAGAAGATTCTATTACGCCAGATAACATGGCTACCAAGAAACTAATGCCAATTATTATCAAACCATAAATAACACCGATTATTTTGATCGCGTGAAGCTGTTGCGTGTCTTTCATATCACTCAATGCAGGTATGTGACTCAGGAAATCTTCGAAAGTCACCGTCGCAAGGGAATTGAGATTAGATACCGCCAAAGTCAAGGCGCTATTGAAAAGAGTTGCCATGACTAGACCAAGCATTCCGGGTACTTTTGAGAATTTATCTTCGACGTAGAATGGTACAATCTCGTCAATCTTCGAAATATATCCCAAACTAAGTGGATCACAGTCGGCGTAATTAGCAAAAATCACCATTCCAACGATCCAAGCTAACGAGAACAAGATTGTGATTATGGGTATGTTGGCCATCATCGTTCTGAAAATAAAAATATTTTTTTATTACAAAAAAATCGAAGATTAAAATATTAAATTATTCTAAAAATTATAAATAAAAATTGATACAACAATATTGAGCCCAAGATAGTATTAAAATATATTAAAATATATTAAAAATTATGCAAGGAGATTGTTTATGTTGTTACATAAATGCAATTTAAAAAAAAATTAATATATCTATATAATAAATTAATATATGTTATATAATTGTTATTTGCGTCCATGCTATAAGTTTTTTAAACAAGTTTTTTTTTCTTTTAATGCATGCAATAAACTTTTATATTCGCTTTATGCTCTCGGTATGTGCAATGATTGAAATGAATTTTGTATTTGTTTACATAGTAGTACTTTATTTAATATAATTGACCGATAATACAAAAACCACGATAGTAAGTTGTTGTAATTGACTGACGCGAAATTAAATGTTTCACAAAAAACGGATTTAAAAAAAAAATGACATATGCGTACATCCATCGGATGTAAAGTAGTCAATATATATTTGCATTTACCCAACATACATTGTGGAATACTTATTGTTTTTCTAATAATTGTAAATATTCTAAATTGTTTTATATTATTTTAATATAGTAAAGTTTGAATTTTATTCAAAAGAATTATTATTTATTTATTTTTATTTGTTAATTATTCTAATCTTACAAAATATGAGACATTGCAATAAGTTCTATATGTATATTCTAGACATACATTTAAAATGCAATATTTAAAACAGTTTTGATGCAAATACATAAGAATAATGTATGTATATATGCAGATAATATTTATACTAGATTTTCTGTAAGATTAACACAATAACGCGCGACAGTATTATGCACGTCGGAAAAACTGTTACGTAAACATAAATAAAAGCGGAGAGTAATGAATAATTAATGAAAGAAGCTTGAGACATGTGCAGATGACATTTGTATAACGTTTGTTTGTATTGTTTTCTCAACTTTTCGAGATAATGGAATCCGTTTAAATATTTAATTTTTTAAGAATAAGAAAAAATAAAAAAAACTCAAGGAAAATAAGATAAATGAGTGAATTATTAAGTATAAAACAAAAACAATACAGATTGAAATACAGCAGATACTTGTGATTTGCATTAACGCACGTGGCAATTATAATAAATCACTTATAATGTATCTCGATGTTAAAATGCCTGTCAAGGAAAGAAAGAAATCTGAAAGAATATCAAATATAATCGCTTGTGCAGCATAATGCATGACATTAATATATATCAATATGGGTAAATCCCATAACAACATAAATTTTTAATTAACTGACAATAACGATGCAGTTATTCATTATAATTTTATAATGTTGAATAATTTGTAGTAATCTGTAATAACAAATAATGAAGAATTTAATGCATCATTCCGGAATAGTTTTGTTTTTTCATTTTCAGCGAGATATAATATTTATTCAGTTAATTTAAATGTACAGAGAAGATTTTATTTTAACGAACGGCTGTTGCACCGATATTATAGACCTCTTATTGAATAGTGAGAATATCTATACTAAAAGTTTGGCGCAACGCCATTTGGTTCCCTACGGAGCTCATTGATTATGTGATAATAGTAACTGTGGGCACAATTTCCTTAAATCGGTTTAATCGTGCCACTTTCCAGAAACAATTTCTATCTCTGACACTACGAGCATGGAAAATTATCGATGTAAAGTTTATTAATTTATTGTCACAATCTGAGAAATTCACTTTATAGTTCCTGACATATTAATCACATTTACAAGAATAGAAATACCATGTAAAGTACATAATTATATTATTAGTATACAACAATTATATGAAAATTGTCTTTTGTAAACAATTTTATATAACCCTCTTTATTTTTAATTTGTTATCATAATATAAATAGAGATTTAAGAAAAAAGTTATTAAAAAACAAAGTCTTATTAACAGTATATAAATACATGTAATATTCCAAACTGATTTCAAATATTCATTTCATTATATTTCGAAAATATGTATAGTGAAAGAAAATTTTTAATGACAATAAAATTTTATTTGATCTCTAAATTTTTATCGAAATGTCGAGAATTTTATAAGCATGTCGCTAGATCAATTATACGCTTAATTTTTGTTAATTTTTGTTCATGAAAATATCTACGTAAATTCCTCTGACGATACATTTGCGAGTAATAAAATTTTACGGATCAACGGTAAAGTATTTGTTCCACGCGGTATTTCAGTTTGAGTGCGGTGGCACCGCAGCAAATTTGTGACCGTGAGCTTTTATACGTTTTCGATTGCCATCAGATATTGGACTAGAAAAATGTACGGTTTTACGTTGACTACTGTGTATACGCCTCAATGTTTCGCCACGGTTATAATTATGCGAGTGTGCAAACTACTTCAAGTGTGCAAACAGCTGCATTTATACGATATAAATGGAATAAGTCTCAAATAAAAAAGAACAAATGAAATTGATAGATAAAAAGAAACGTTTTCTTAAGGCTAAATATAGTATACATGAACGAAAATACTTGAATTTAATTTTACGTTGAAGAATGTGCTCATATATTATGAAAATAATATGACGTTTTGCATGCTTCCAAATTTTTTTTTTAAAAGAATTGAAGAATTTCTTCTTGATATAGTTTTAGTTTAAAAAATTTATTTTTTATTAAATCAATAAAACTTGCAAATTTTTAGTTAATAGTTTTAATCAAGTTTTTACTTCTGTCCAAGGTGTCCAAATAATTGAAATCACGACATTACATTAAAATCTTAAATAAATGTCAGAAAACATCAGACTGATACTATTAAAATGATATATGACTTTCTTTTTTTGTCATAATTTTATTAAAACATTAATTAAAATGATAAATTATGTTTATTTATTGATAAAAATCTTTTACAGACGCAGTATGAAAAAATATGCAGCACTGTAAAATGATGTATGACTATTATCCTATTATTACATTTTTCGGATTTATTTTTTAAACTGTATCTTTTATTTATATTAGTAGAATTTTGTATTAAAATGTTATGATTTAATATTCTTAAAATACAGTTTCATTCTCAAAATAAAAAATTTATTACTGGTATCTTTTTTTATTAAAGCAATTTTGTGCTTTATATGTACGCAGTCATATTCAAGTTTCATTTATTGTATGTTTTAAATGTGTAAAGTGATAATTCGTGGAACACTTTGCATAAATCATATTATTCTTTAAGCTTTTCGACGAGCTTTCGTTAAGCTTGTGCACAATGTGTCGTACAAGTCTGTCATTGTACGCTAAAAGTGTGGATAGAGAATTTGTTCAAAGTTTTGAATCCAGATAAACAATTTACTTACTTGACAACCTTCTTATGACTGGACATACTGCAATATCTCTGGACAAAATTCTGCTGACATCCAAAAATAGATAAACTCATGAAGAGCTGTCCTATTGTCGCCGATGTCGTCGTTACTCGAAGATGTGGATCCATATCAAAACTGAAGAAAGAATTAATTATTAAATAATAAAAAGTATCGCGATTTTATTATAAGATACACTTAAAATAAAATTTTAAGATATTAAACGTTGTTTTAAAAAAATACTCAATTATTTAAATTCTTTCTCAATTTTAAAAAAGGGTGAATATGTTATTGTCTCCCCAAAATTTCAAAGATGTAGAAAATGCATAGCCTGTGAAATAATTTTGCGCCGCTGCGGAATTTAATAATTTTAAATTGTGAAATGCGTAGCGAAGAATTTTAATATAAAATTGCATTTTAACATTATTCAATTTACTGACAGTTGGAATTGTATATTTTCACCGAGATAATAATTCTAAAGTTCAGAGAGACGAAATGCGAAGCTACACAACAGGAATTCCGTACATGATTTATTTTAAGCGTGAATTAATATCAAAATTACATCTAATTAATGTTAATATGAATTATCAGTGTAACATACTTAAAAAAATCCAGTCGACCACGTTCCTGAGTTACATTGAAGACGTTAACTGGTCCACCAATATTAACAGTTCCGTGTATAATGATTATCACGGATACACCAATCATTGTCAAACCTTGTATAACATCCGACAGAATAGCGGCTTTTAAACCTCCCTGAAAAGCGAACATAAATAAATATTAAGTATTTGTGAAATAATACAATTTATTACTGAGTAACTAGTATATATAATGTATTCTTAAATGAGGAAATTAATGTACTTACGAGGTTATTTAATTTTAGAAATTTTAATTGTGCTAAACGATTCACGTAAAAAAGTAATCTACAATAATTCGAAATATGTATTTGTTATAACAAATATTATATTCTACACGTTAATGTTCCATTATTTCAGAGATTAATATTAAAAGTTATACGGTTTTCATTATTTTTTTATAATAACATTGTTTGCTGCTGTTATTCGCTCAATGCGTCCTGTTTATATACGTGCTTGATTGTTCCAATTTCCTACGGGACGAATATAAGTAATTTACCACTAGAATGTAATTTTACATTGCACGCGGAAAATTCACGTTTATTAAAATTATATTGTAGTTTTACTCTTCATTTAAATTCGAAATATTGAACTTTCTGAAAATTGCTTCCATAGAAACCATCGCAAATTGACTTTTCCACAAAGATTGAAATCAATATAATTTTAGATAAATGGATGTCAATTACAGAATGCAACATTATTTGTTAATATAATTTGTATGCTATAACAAAAGATAATAATTTTTAAATTTTTTCGTATATTTACAAATAAATATAAAAGACATTTGTTATATTTTTTTGCATATATTGTGATTTCAATTTATGCATGAAAAATCTCAATGATTGGTTGATTATTCAATTTTAATTTCTAAATAAAATGTTGAACAAGAAAATTGAAAGAGAATATGTATTTGGTATTTAAAAATTATGAATGAACATCGATATTTATGAAACAAGTATATGACATAATATACGTATTCTTACTATAATCGTGAAAACCACAGAAATACTTGTTATTCCCACGATACTAGCCCAATACGGAAGTCCTATTACTGCTTTCAACGCGACGCAAGGGGTGAATACTGTGACTCCCAAGTTTAGCAGACTCCTTACGACGTAAGAGAAACTCGCCAGACATCTGACTAGTTTTGACTTGAATCTGGGAAATTTACATAATTAAGATAGATTAAATGAATAATTTGACGCATTTATCTTCGTGCTTTGAAATACAATCGTTATACGTAACGTTCTTCACGTCAAAGTAACAATTATTTAAGTTTAAAGTGTTCTATATTGAATATATTAATAACCGATATATGTATAAAAACAATTTTTTTCTAGGACCTCTATTATTTTAATTCTTCTGTTAATGTACACTTTATTTAGTGCTTTAGTTTTACTACGAGATTGTAATATACTTATATTAAGGGTCCAATTTTTTGCTGTTGCAGTCTGAATATTTATTAATAATTCTAAATATTCTTCTTTTTTTTTTCAATCTAAAATTAATCGAGATTATAATTTTCTAATAGTGAATATGTGATGTACAAGTTTTGGCTAATAATAATACTTAAAAAACATTTTTCTAACTAGATGTTATATATGTATAACATCTTTTTATTTTACAAAAAATATATTCGCGATAACTCTTCTATATTAATAACACTTTTTACAAATATTATGAATT
>NW_017305288.1:1619146-1624529 GCF_001594115.1 Trachymyrmex septentrionalis
ACTAGATGTTATATACATATGTATAACATCTTTTTATTTTACAAAAAATATATTTGCTATAACTCTTCTATATTAATAACACTTTTTACAAATATTATGAATTAATGAAAGATAGCATAAAAACATTGTTACATGCAGTAAAACGTTGCAGCGGACATTTGTTGTTACAGAATATTTTGACAATACACGCGCGCGATGCACAAGGCATTGCACCAGAATCAATATTATACGATTAAAATCTTCAAATAAGCATGCATACATATTCTGCAAAAAATTCTTATTTTTAGATTTTTAACTTTAAGATTGAACTCAATATGATTTTGTTATCGAGATTACATCTCAATATTGTATTATAACTTGACTTCTTGTATGCAATACGTATAATTTGCTCCGTTTTGCGTCCTTATTTATGATTTATACCATTAATACAATTTACGTAAACATAAATAGATATTTTTTTACATAAAATTCGAAGAATATTATCATGCTCTGATTATTTCGCGATATGAAAGAAAGAAGGACCTGTAAATTACCTCATGTCCAAATATTGGTAGACTGACGTAATGCCGAGGCTGTAGTAAACAGGTACGAAGACGAAACAGACGATGGGATATGCCAACAGCATTCCGTATAGAGTCTCCCACATGGCACTACCTCGATAATACAGTTCCGAAGGATAACCCAAGAAGGACCTAACACCGAGGGTTCCACGGGCGATTGATAACATCATCGCACCCATCGACACGCTGCCGGTGGCAAACACGTAATTCGCCTTTGTCTCCTTTTTCTTCGTTTTGAAGTTTCCCCATAGCGGTATCAGGAAGGAAATCACGATGAACCCGATGAACACTAGATAGTCCACCACCATCGATGTGATATCAGTCGTCATCCTGAATCTCCACGGTTGCTTCGGGACTCCTGCGATCGAAGTTCGTCTGCACAATTGAAGATGCCAAGTTCAACAATGATTCATATTAGGAGTGTGTTACTCGATACTCTAGAAGCTGTCGATTACGAGGCAAGTGGCTTTCGAGAGATGCTCGAGTTGTCGAGTGCCACAACAATTGTTTCTATCGGAAGTGTCAACTTGGGATGCTTGAATGCTACCTCTAACGTGATTCTTGTCTGATCTTCGTCTGATCACTGCCCGTTGAAATATTACGAAGAGATTCGTATTCACGAAGATGATAAGCGTGATAAGTTCCGGAAAGACTAATAATGGAAATTCGCTGATAACACACGCTTATATCTTGTTCGCGTGTGTGCATATGCGCACGTAAGTCTCGTTATGCAATTTTACGTACATTTCAGATACATTAATATAACTCAATATGATCAATGTGACGCGATCGGAGCGACAGCACGTATTGACTATCAACGTGGTGAAGCACTTGACGTTATTATGCTAACAACTTTGAAGGAAAGAGAGAGAGAAGAAAGACGTAATCCTATATGAAAAAGAGACAGACGAAAGAACGGTGATGTAGTGGGAATGTGATGTGACGGAAGAAGGGAGCCCGGAAGAACACGGTAGCTTCTTATCTTCTACCACTATTGTTTATCGGCGTCGTGCCGGCACTTCTACATAAGCACTTTTCATTGAATTTATATCCCGTTCACTTCTCGTGAAAGAAGGCACCTGATCTTCTAAAGAGCATAATTGTTTATAAATGATCTATTGTTGAATAAATGTATGCAACAGGCCGTAAGAATGCTTACAAATTTTAATGCTACTTACGTCAATTCTCGCAACATTTATGTTGCCTTACAAAGGCATTCATCTCTTTAAAAAAAAGGAATGGTACACAATTATGCTTGTAAGTTTGCATACATGTTATTACAACATTATTGACAATTCATATTACCAAAAATAAACATATTCTAATAAGTATGACATTTTCGCGTATGAATATTAATCCTATTATACATAGAAATTATTTCGGACTTGTTTTAGGTGTAAGTGATAAATTTTTATATGATTGATTAGAGCTTGTTGTGCAATATATTATAGATTAATTGATACGTTGCGCTAGATAAAATTTATTTATAAGCTTTATTGTTTATTTTTCATGAAAAAGATTATTTTTTATGAAAAAGAAATCCACAAAAATAATTATAACATATAATCAATTTTAACATGTAGTTAAATTGATTTCCATGAAAAGTAAGACAATTGCCACTATATCACAAAAAGTTTAAGGATAATTGTTTGCAAGAGCCCGCGTTATTTTTTAATATCCCAAACTTTTTATTACTTCAACTCAACGCGTTTATTACGTAGGAGCTATAAAATCCTGTATAGTTCGTGAGGAACGGTTAATCCGGGAATTTTCTTGGATAAAAAGTTTTTTTCCAAGCATCATTCAGAGTAGGTACTTTTTGTAAAGCACTTTAATTTTGACATGTACATAGAGAAACGAAATATAATATAATGGTGCCTTTCATTCGCTACGAGAGAGAGATTCACTCTTATATTATCTTATATATTATATCATCTCTGTAGTTCCCCAATTTTGATAAAGTTGTTTACAAAAGTATAAATGGAGATAATGCATAAGAATTTTGCTTAATCACTGGTGCTATGATTTCCTTCAAGCGTTTACACGAAATTCTGAAATTTCGTTTTAGTTTAGTTTATTAACACTAGAACAATCAAATTTTTGACTACAAAAAAATTTTACCAATCTCATTAGTGAAATTAATATTATTAGTGTTAACAATTTAATTAATATTAATGAATTATTGCTCTAAAGATACATATGTATTATATAAATTCATATTGGAATGAAATTTACAATTAAGCTGTATGGAACTACCATTTCTGACTTAAAGGCAAACAATGCTCTTCCTTCGTTCACAAGTCAAGCTAGTAAAAAATATTTGTAAAATTGAGACGGAAAAGTAGTGAATTGTGTTTGGCATTCCTTTTCGTAGTAACTCCTCCGTGAATTTGTGGACTACTTCCCATTTTCTACTGTTCAAATTCATTCCTTATCCTATGCGATACCATGGTTCGCTCAGCATGGAACAATGCTGAGTACACAATACACATTTACGCGATATGCGTTCGGTGTGCAAAACGAGGACTTGGCCGGATGGCGTACGCGTTAACGTGAGTGGCCAATGAAGAACCAGCCTTCGTGGAGTTAACACAACCGAGAATCCATTGTATCACACTTGGAAACAATAGGTTTGCGAACCTCTCCCCCCCCCCTCTCTCTTTCTCTGTCGTTTGTCGTCCATTCCCTTTCGTTCTGGTTCTATTTTCCGTTTCGCTTTTAGCTCATTTTCCCTCGTCAGCTTTCTCTGAGAATGTGACAGTTCCTTTCACGTTTGCCCGCGTTTCTGGCAAACTTCGCTTTTGCTATTTTTGTACGATGTCTATTTTCATTCCGTGTCCGATCTTCTTTCTTGCGTCGCGTTTCAGCTTTATAGTTTATCGTATTCATCCCATTTTCCATCTTTTTACAGAATCGAAAATCATTTCTGACATTCGTTATCGTCGATAAAAGTGACAGGGCGCATATAGAGTGTACAGCAAGAAATCAGTAAAATGCTCGCGTAACGCCAATGTATGAATGCACGACGCACGTGTGCATAAAAGAAGAATCGCAAGCTAGTCGAGTGTAAAAATCGCAGCTAAATGTTCTGTAAACCATGCATCCGATGAGGTTGCTGCCAATTCGAGCGAAACAAGTTCCGAGGAAATACCATTATTTCATGACTCCTTCGAATCATGGGGAATGTAATTTGAATTATTCCGAGTAGTGATATTACTCAAAGAAATATTTAATTTTTGTCATATATATAATTTTTCAAATGTTTAATGATATGTCTATGACGTCAATAGAAGATCTTGTTCAATTTTTTCTTGAAAAACATATTTATATAATTTGACAGATTTCTATTGTAGTATTATCTAATTTCTTAAATATTTCTTTTTGTTAGATTAACTTTTTGCTAAATTAACTTTAATTTGTCTATATATATTTATCACATAAAGTTTTATTTTTTATAAGATCTGAAAATGTATCACTTTAAAATGCATAAATTGACGTTAACACTAATAAATTCTTGATATATCGTTGACAACAAATTGATGAATTTATAACAATGTATTTGACTTTATCTACGTTAATGATGATATGTCATAATGATGAAACTAAGTGGAATACACATAGCTTCCGGTGGCACAATTATCTTATGACTCAGACTGAGAACGCGTTTTGCCATCGTTGACATAAATAACGAAACAGAAAATAAGATTGTCATTGGAAGATTTATGTCATCACTTAATATTATTCGACTGTCTAATTAATGAAAGTTGATAAAATTCGTTAAGATATATATTGGCGCCGGTAAAGTACTAGTTCTTGCATATTATTCGCGAATGTGCATCAACGATGCACCAACGATTGTCACATCAAATAATATAATACACGTATAGGTACTTACTGATTTGATACTGCTCGACTATAGAAGATGATTTTCTCGTTACCTTAAAGCAGAAAATATAATAAATGATATAAATCAATTTAAATAAAAAAGATCAAATTGAATGGAATACTTTTTAATTATTATCAACATTT
This sequence comes from Trachymyrmex septentrionalis, assembly GCF_001594115.1. NCBI lineage: Eukaryota > Metazoa > Arthropoda > Insecta > Hymenoptera > Formicidae > Trachymyrmex > Trachymyrmex septentrionalis. Next base: position 1,623,736 of record NW_017305288.1, read on the forward strand.
TAATGATAAAATTTGAACTCTTTCACTTTTTTATGTACTTTGTACCATGTTGTTCACGATAATGTCACGCGAAGAAAAACAAACAATTTTAATGACCGTCTCATGTTATCCAATAAAACAAGTGATTATTTTAAATATCTTTACACAAAAAAGAAATGAAAAAAAAAAGAGAGGCGAAGAGAGTTTTAACAACAAAGCACTTTTTTCGTAATACTTATGCGATTAACTGAAAAATAATGCTATAAAAAAGAGGATATTGATAAAAAAACGAGGCAAAATTATTCAACTTTCAATTTCAGATGTGTTTATGTTCCCATTTTATTTCGTTTATTAGATACCATCTTGATAAAAAACTCTTTATCTCTATTAAACATTTATTTTTATATCTATCACCATCATTTGTTATATCGGACAGGCTATGTTTTTTATAAAAATCCAACACTTATGAATTAGTATAGTAAATGTGACATTTTATAATTTTTGTACAATTATGAAAGAGATAGAGTTTAAGATTTAAGCAACTGTGACAACTCTATCGCAAGTAATATCAAATTCCAAAAATTTTCCATTGACTTGTCACACAAGTCGGGATCAAGATAACTTTTAATTTCCATTGTTACTACAGATTAAACATTTCGAGTTAATATCAACAAAATTAAACGTTCGCTTGTAAGAAAATTCCGGTAATAAATCATTGTGTAATACGTTTTAATATCTATAGCAATTCAACGCATGTACTTAATATATATTGCATAGATTAAATTTTTAAGAAACAAGCTACAAAACAAGATAGA
>NW_017305288.1:1624629-1626341 GCF_001594115.1 Trachymyrmex septentrionalis
ATGTATTGCATAGATTAAATTTTTAAGAAACAAGCTACAAAACAAGATAGATTTTATGGTTTTTTAACAAGCACGAATTATTGTTCTTTGCATGATCTCATCACATTAATTCACATATTAATTCGTATGTTTTGTTTGGAGTAAAATGACATTACAATGTCAATATTACTATCACAAAAACATTCGTTTATCCATTAGATATGCCATTTGTCCAAATTGTCACCGTCAACATTGGAACGTACATAAATCATAGCATAGATATCTATGAGCAATGTGTTATGACTTCTACGAAACCGGTTGTACGGTACCGCAAGAAATACTTGGTAAATACTCGGTTGATTTGCAAATTTCATCTGTTTGTTATCACTTTACACAAAAGCGTTTAAATCTTATGATAAATATGCGACTTATTGCCAGAATTAGGTAGGACTGTCCTAATTTATTAAACAAATCATATTCTGTTATCTCCTTGAAAAGAAAGGCTTTTGTAAAAAGAACAAATATGAGCAAATGTCAAAGATTGTTTAACAGGGCAATTAATCATGTAAAATATATCATTATACATATAAAGTATGTCATATATTAAATATGTGATATAACTATATACACATTAGGTGAAATATAAAAATGTCTACTAGTTACCATTTAATTTTAAATGTTATGATTTATACAAATTTCGCTAGACTTTTCTAAACGTGATACATTCAATATCATGGTATATTTAGTGTCGCGTGAATATCATAGAAAGAAAATGAAAATGTATTAATGCAATGCATGTACAATACAATACAGCTTATGAAATACATCATTAAAAAGTAAAACAAACGTGCGCGCGCAAAGAAAAAGTAATGATCGAGTTAGAAATGTCAGTCAGGACATTTATTGAACGGCTATAAAACTTCTATAAATTTAGTCATTCTAATTGCTGAAAAAGTATATATTCGAGATCTAGGATGAATAGGGTGATAATTGCTTGTGCCGAATGTACATCCAGATTATACAGTTGTTCTAGATCCGTGAGTCGAGTACAAAGTGAATTCTTTGTAACTGAATATCCAGTTACCATTGCAGCGTACGTTACCTACAGCTCGAAGCGTGCCAAGAATTTTTTCTCACACTGTCGCTGATAGCGAATACATCTGTAGCAGCGGCACGTTTTAACGCAATGTTTGCTAAATTCTGCGCAACGAGTAATTTTTCATGCATACATTACCTCCGTTTTTTCCTATCTGAGAAAAATCCATTTCTCGCTGCTACTTCAGATTTTATTGATTTTATTGAGTTTATTATAGTGCAGAGTACAAAACACGCTCGCGCCATTAGCCTAATTCACTCGCGCTAGCTCGAGCGGATTTAAATCATGCTGCGCTTCCGTGTACATATATTCTCATTTCCGTTACCTTTAGATTTATCGCCATATTTGCGTGCATACTCTGAAACCGTTCTCGGTTGTTATTGCAGAATAATCGGAGTTTATCAAAGTTTAGAGAACACATTTTCATCATATTATTAATTTATTATTTATAATCGCGATTTGCATTTACTACAATAATCTAGTCGATGTAAATATTTATACGACTTAATGCACGATGTATAATAACATGCTTAATTACAAATGCGACTTACTTTCATTTAAAATACTTCTAAATGCGTGTTAGAATCTAAACGAATCTAAATTAGAATTTCTCTCTCTCTCTCTCTCTCTCTCTCTC